>NC_135168.1:22901869-23149369 GCF_041146795.1 Maylandia zebra | reverse complement strand
TTAAGTATTCCCTGTAAAAAAAAAAAAAAAAAATCTGGATTATTCTGTGTATAATAAAGAAAAAAAAAACTCTTCGCTTTTACACTTTCATCTATGAAACCAAGGATTTTGTTAAACTGAACAGCTCCACAAACAAGTGTATATCATGCAACCAGAATGAGTTCAAACAGCTGCACATCACGCACGGACACGCACAGGTGCGACAGATGAGTTACCGCTTACCTGACGTAAAGATGACATGGCAATAGCCCTTTTCAAAGGCAATTCACATGCTGTGATGCCTCGAAACGAGTCCCGCTGAGAGACTATTTTACATACAGAGGATGTATGGCTGTAGTTTCCATGAAGGGCCAGTAACCAAAGCCATGTCCATAATTCTACCCGCTATGGTGGGGGGCTTACTCTGTTCTCGCAGAGGTGCACATGGCCTGGCTTTGGGTGATGTGGGAATCATTTTTTAATGTAAATAATCAAAACTATCAAGATGATGTTCCTCATGCCACCTAACTGAAGCCCACTGCACTACCAACCATCCTCTAGAATGATCCCCAGTCCAAGATTTTTTTTTGAGGTCATTGCAAGTCCACTTAAATTTATCTCAGGACTGATTTCTTTAAGCTGAAGTCAAAGATTTTTTTTTTCACTCTTGCTGGCACAAGTTTAAATGACTTAACCAGGCAAATGATTTGCCCTACTTTGTGTTTTCTGGAAAACACCGGCTGAATGCATGACCCACAGTAGTAGAAGATATGCCACACATGCACGTGCCAATTTGAATACAAATATTTTTATTTGTCCTGTAAGCTTGATTTGTAGTAATATGACAGTGGCATTTTTGGCATGCCTAAACACGTCCCCAGTTACGGGCTGACAAAGAGGAGAACACGCACACGTATCTGACAAATCCAGTGTATTTGCAGGAAAGCTGTCCAGCCGATGAACAGCTGGGAATAAACTCTGAACTTCATCCCACTTAAACATGTTATGGCATGGCTGTGTAATGGGCTGTGAAAGTTTAGTTTTAGAGCAGTTTTTAAATAGGAGACTCAAAGAATCCTATTTTATACATAAATGTTGTTTCAATGCCCCTGTGGTACATTTTCTTAAAATAAAATACAGTTTCTATTTTTTGTGTGTTTTTCTTTGACCACGTCTTTACTGACAGCTAATAATCTCCAACACTCTCCAGTTCAATCTCTCTGGATACAATGCACAGATTCTGTTGCCTGGAGACTCCTACAGAAACGGGGAGTTGTTTATTTTTTCATATTTGGGTTAATTTGGTGTATTCTCTACCAAACATTGCATGCTCAACATCTGAAAGGAATGTGTTAAGTATTCTTCTTTTTAGACATGGCACAAAAATAGCTCAAAGACACACTTACACGGTATAAACCAGGACTATATGGATCAACAACATGATCTCACATCACAGACACATAGAAAGACGCACACATCTAAACACACACACACTTACAGTACACGTGTTGCACACTGAGACAGAACAATGGCTTTTTTTCTACATACATTTTCTTTGTCTACATGTTTAAAGATACAAGAATGGTAAGGATTTACAAACAAATTTATTCCTTTTTTTCGCTTCTTTTCTTTTTTTACGGGAAAACAAACATGAGACATTGAACTTGAAATATTCTCTTTATAGAATTTTTATTGCAATCTAAACAGTATGGCTTTGTCTAGTGAAAATTCCTATCTGAGCTAGAAAAATAATAATAATAAAAAAACTGAAAAAGGTGTTTTATGGTGTTTATGCCAACTTTATCAATGGTCCTAATAATCCCTAAAGTTGTTCTAAGTCACAGACTCCTGGAACAATGTACGGACAGTACATTGTTCCATCACTAACCACTGAAACGTCATTGGGTCTTTTAAGAATAACCAACATGCTTTGTTTTATTGATTAATGTCCACATAGTGAATAGATTTTGTTTTCATCTACAGTACACCTATTTGAACATGACAAATCACTATGATATTAGTTGGATTAACTGATGCAGGATGCAGAATATTAGTAGGCTCTTTAGGCAGTGAGACACAACAACTCACAGACCAGTTATCCCAGGCTCAGTCTACGGTAACATTACCTATTAATTATGGAATACCTTTGAGGAAGAAACAGAGCATCGGTTTTAGCTTAGCGGCGGTCCCTGGGATGCATGCACGCGCTGAACGAGCTTGCTGTGTGTCTTCTGCAGGCCTGGCACGTTTGATTGAAAATAAAAGTTACACATGCATGTCTTTGTTTATGACGAAAGAAATAAGGTCTTACCAGCATTTCTTTGGTCTGGATGTCGATGAGTGACAGTCAAGGTAGATTTGTACATTAAAAGATGAAGGAAAAGGTTAGCTCAGGTGGGATGTGAAGTCAATTTCAATTTCAGCACGTTAATGAAAGTGTGAAAAACACCAATAAGTTAATCAAGTGCTTAATAACCAAATCAACCCGTTGCTAGTGGAGATGAAAGCATGTACCAGCAACCCCCAGTATCCCATTGGTCAATGCTCTGATTGTCTATGGCACCCACACCACCTAAATGATGACAACTTGGTCTGTTAGCTTATGATGAATGAAAATTCACACGTTGACATGAGTTTTTAAAATGTTTAAGCTGTAAAGTTTCTCTTCTGTCAAAACGTAGTCGCAGTCTAATCAGCTGACCAGATTAGAAAAGCTCTTGTAAAACTAGAGGTGGAAGCAGAAGGGATCTCTTTTTTTATCCTATTTTTCGCAGACCGTTTTTTTTTTTTGGAAGCTTTTGATCTTAAAAGGAATTACAAATCATATTTTAATGTTTTGGATTTATTCTGGCATTTCCACAAGTTTGGATGCTTTGAACATTGGCACCATCATCAACCATATATGCCCACTAGAAATCCTAATATCAAATACGTTATTCCAAAATTGTCCAGTCTTGTATCTTTGAACGAGTGCCTACATGCTACCAACAGCATTGACTCAAAATGAAACCCTCATTTACAATTCCTTTGCTAGAGGAGATGATATGAAGGCACGTGTCCTAAAAACTCAATTGTTGATTTCTTGTACTATAAAGGTCTACACGAGGTTTGTAAAAGTCGAAAACACCCATTGATTTAAACAGAACATGCTCCATCAACTGGAAAACGCGGTGGAAGTGCCATTTAAACACAAAAGTAAGCAGACACGAATCCACTGTCGTCCAATGCTGTTCTCCACGATGGCCATGCTCCGTCTGTTCTTAATGGGCGTGAACAAGTGCAAAACAACTCAGGTGTAAGAAATGTGAAAGTTTTACAACTACTGCGGTAAAGAAAAGAGGAAGAATGACACTGTCATCAAAGAGTAGAAAAAGCAAAGTAAAGGTTCTCTACAAAGGCAGTGTGTAGCCTCTAACAGTTTGACGAGGACACCCCCCCCCCTTCCCCAAATTCATTGTGATCCCAAGAACCTCAACATGCCCCGAATCTACACTCAAACCCCAACAAATAATTTCCTCAGTCTCTTTTCAGTTAACCCAAAGAACCCTTCCTCCCTCTGCCCCGCAGCCTCACCCATGCCAGACCGGACCCTGATTTTAGGGTTCATTTGATTTGTTTTGTGTTTTTTAGTTTTACTTCTTGAACATGTCCTGTAGAGGTCCAGGCAGAAACTTGAGGACGGTGTCAAGGATGCTCTCTTCGTCTTCCTCATCATCATCTCCGCAGCCTCGCGGAATCGCTTTCTTCGGGCGTGTCAGCGATCCCTCGCAGGCTTGCTCCATGGCCGCTTTTTCCTCTGCCTCCTTCTCTTCCTTCTTTTTTAACCCATACTGGATGAAGGAGGAACACCGGTGATGTGCAGGGAAAAAATAAAGGGTCATTAAATGACGAGTGAGACCCACCTCTGTAATCAGACCTAAAATGACATGCAGCATCAGTGCCAGTCTGGGGTGTAACATGTTACAAAGTAATGCGCTACTGTAATAACATTACGTTTTTCAGGAACGCAGTAAAGTAACACGTAGCGATATAAAATTTCTTCTTTTCTTTCCAGTCTTCCCAGTATAGGTTTTTGTTTAGCGTTGAATTGGTTTTGCCTTTTGTTTCGTACTTCAGCCACAATAAACAGCTAACTTTTGGTTAAGAATCAAGTTTTCATTTTGCGTGTCTGCGTTTGGGTCCTCCTCCTCTGTCCAAGGAGTCGGAAGCTGACTGTGACAGAAAGTATCAAACAAGTCTGTGTTTCTAAAGTGGAATCATCTCTTTGAACTTTTCTTTGTGTTGTTGTGTTCACATTTAAACTCTAACACAAAAATTGCATGTGCGTCCTCATTAGGCTCGGGTGTGTTGGCGTGCTGGACTGTAGCCTCAGGTTTATATTGTTAGCTGGTAACTAAGTAATTTCTGTGTGTTGCAGCTCAAGTAGCATACAGTAGTGTAGCAGTTTCTCCAGCTTGTGCATTACTTTTGAGAAAAGTAACAAGTAATGTGTAACGACCCCAACACTAACCTTGTCCCTGATGGTCTGCCGTACTTTTTCCCTCTCTGCCTCCATGCGGGCGTGTTTTGCCTTCCTCTCCTCCTCCTGCTGCCTCAGCGCCTCCTGTCGCTCCTCCTCCTTCTTGGCTGCATCCGGGTCCTTCTCCTCCTCCCCGCCTAACATCTTACCCATGTCTTTGGTGGCCCCTGGACAGAAAACATAGAAATACTGTAAGTTCCTTCATCGTTATTATTTTTTTAAATCCAGATGTTAAATGTTTCCAAAACCGAACAAATAAGAAAAAGAAAAATAAGTTGCAGCAATAATTTCACTTAAGAAGAAGTCTAATAATACATTTGTGGCTGCTATGACGCAGACCGATTCAAAAGATAACATGTACCTGACACCTGCTTCTGTCATGGTTATCATCATCATCATCATCATCATCATCATCATCATCATAGTTTATTTACATAGCACTTTAAAAACACACAAGGCTGACCAAAGTGCTGAACAATAGAAATATAAGAGATACAGTAATAATAATAAATACGATAAAATAATAAATATAGTAAAAACAAAACACTTTTTTTTTTAGTCAACTATTAAAATACTGTGTGTTTGCATTTCTGAGGATTAGGTGGTGAACAGGTTCACCCAGGAGCTTCAAGGTCCGTTGGAAACAAGACGGAAGAAGAACAGCCAGCTGGAAGAGCTTCAAAGAAACACTGAGACAGAGGAAGACACATTCTTCCATCTGCTGTGGCCATCTGTTATCTCTATCTGTACCTCCGCATTCTGCTACTAAACATAATTCAGACTGAACGTAAGTTTTCAAAGTTTCTGGGCACAGCGTGTGGTGAAAAAATGAGACTTTATTATTATGAAGGAGATAGACTTTGGGCCTTTTTATACTTACAAATGAAAATATTGATCAATTAGAAAAAAATCTGAATGAAATCAAATCAAATATTTAACATCATTTATCAAACAAAAATGCTAACAACCTCTGATTACAGAATAATTAGGTACACATCCCAGTACAGGGTCGGAACCTTGCATGCTTTTCATTAAAAGTCTAAGGTTAACACTTACAATAGTAGAGTGGTGTTATCGGTGACGGTTACAGTCAGATACAATCAATTCTCAGAAATCTAAAAAACTAAAGCAAGCTGAGAAGTTCCCAGAGCAGTAAACAATTTTTTTTTCTGAAAACATTGATTCATTCAGATTCATTCATTGGCATTTTCTGTGTTACAAATACATTTTTTGGTTTATATCATAAAGAGATTAAAACTTAAACCACTGAAGGAAGTCTTTAATCTGCCTCCTCCACATTCTTGGATACGTTTCCCACACACTCACTCTTACTTACATTTGTCACTGGAGTTGCCTTTCAGATGTGAAAGCCACTCCCTCCGGTCTATCGATATTGCTGTTGTTACCTCCGTCTGATCGATAGTAAATACAGGACCACCTGAGAGTGTACAAATTATGGATTGTCCAGCAGAGAGAAAACTTCATCTGAGTATCGATCTGCCTCTCAGGGACTGGTGAGAGGACAGTCTGGCTGGCAGCCTGGTTTTCCAGCCTAGTGCCTTTCTTAAGCCTCACAAGCTGAATATGTCTTACTGCTCAGGCTGCTCAGGTTAATCATTGGAACATAGTCTTCTTGCGGTCCTCGATATGTTCATAAATACAAATACAATCTACAAGGTCTGTAAGTGGCCTGTTTGGAAGCAGATGGGGTCATTAAATATTGATTTTATCCATCATCATCAATTACAAACTCTATAATCTATCACAGATATATTGCAGTTATTTATTGTTATAATGCAGTAAAAACCCGAGTTAGTACCTCTCTTGCACAAGAGTCTAAAGAGACCAATTCTGAGTAAATTACTCAGAAGAAACGTGGCTTTAAAGACTCTGTGGTTCTCTCCTGGGTTTGTGAGCCTAGGGGCAGCTGCTCCTGTCGCTCCTCAGCAGACTCATGCAGTGGCCCTAATTGCCCTGCAGCGCTGTGTGGTGGCAGCAAACCTGCAGATGACAAATTAGCGCTCAGCTGGTGGGAGGGGCAGGCTGTGAAATGTTCCCTGTAACTTGCTGAGGAGGTGGGTTAAGGTCAGAGTGTGTGCTGTGGAGCTTTCATTGTGATAAAACACTCAGTTACACCATGTGTGAGCATGTACAGCTCATGAATCAGACGACCTTGGTTTTTGCCTTCACCTTAGAAATAGCTCAGTAGTTTTCAGATCCTTTAAACAGAGTATTTATCGCATGAGGTTTGCTTCTTTGTTCATTTGCAAAAGGACAATCTGTTATGCAGCAGAGCTCCAGTTATTTAAAAAAACAGTATGCAGCTGTATTCTCGCTTCAGATTATTTTTGAGGTGATGTCCAAGCACCGGACATTTCATGTCTCATTGTGATTTTTTATAGTACTGATGGAACAGAGTGAAGTTCTTTTATTGTTTTTTGCTCCCAATGTGTTCAGTAGGCTCATTCGCTGACAGTTATCTGTATCCATGCAACATGGGTTACAACACTTACTTGAAGCTGTTTACCAGAAAATATGTTCACCAACTCAATGGTAAGTGTCAATAAACACAAAGTACAGCTGAGTCTAATAATGATGTTTTATGGTTATAGTTTCTTAATCACAGTCTTTCAAGTCAAACTAACTATGACTACCTTTCTGGATCAAATGCAGGAACAGCCAAGTGATGTTTCCACCTGCCACCATTAGCACGATTAAAAGTTTAAGGTGTTTTGATAAGACTGTGCATGGTGAATATAATCTGTGTCAAGGATGCTCTCTTTGTCTTCCTCATCATCATCTCCGCAGCCTCGCGGGATCGTTAAAATAATTTCCCAGAGAGGCAGAGCATTTCCCTTTGCCCTTTTAACCACTTCAAAGAATGCATTTAGCCCGACTCTTGTATTTTGCTCATTTCTCTCTCTGCGTTTCAGTCTGTCGTTCCATTACCGTCACTGCAGTCCTTTCCTTTCCTTTCCTTTGCTTCTCATCCATCTCCCTGCTCCACCTTCACCACCTCCAACAATCCATTAGAGGCAAGCTCACAGATTTCCTCTGCAGACAAAGATAGGTAGTTTGAGGCTAAGTGCTCTAACGCCCTCAGTCCTTGCAATGTGCATTCAATCACTCATTACTTCACTATTTCCCAGACTCAAGTCTTTGTGCCACAGGAGCTGTAACGTACAAAAGCTCTGGGTTGGAAGGGGCAGAGATATGGAGCGTGATGGTTGCAGCACGGCTTCATCAGCATAAACTAGCTACCCAAAAGGCAAACAGTGGACAGCAGAGAGTCTCTGCAGATAAGATTTGATTGATTTAATAGATTTGGCTGAAGCTGATTAAGGAATGAAGTGGATAAATGTCTCAGCTGTATGTGGACAGATAACAGCAGAGAGAGAGATGCTCGTCATTACAAGCAGAGAGCTTTTACAAGGAGTAATTAGCAGCTGGGAATGAAAACCTCAGAAGAGGCTGAAATGGAAACTGAAATGAAATGGAGAGTAGATGTCTTTGTTGTATTTTCTGCAGTATTTGTCATTTTTATCTTTAAGTGCCTCTGCAGCCCTCTGCCCAACTGGAACAATGATTTGTTCTGTGTGGTGGGAGAATTTTATAAGGCATAAAAATTAACCATAAATTAACTAAGAGCAAAAGAAAAACCAAAATTATTGCTCCTGGTGAAAATGAATGAACAACAATAACTTGTCCTGTACAGAAATGGTTGACAGATTTTCTTTTGTTTTGCTGTAAATAGATCAATATCTTTTTTTGGTCTTTATTAAATAAATAAATAAAAAGGGTTTTTGAGGCTATCTGGAGAATAACTAATGTTGACGGCAAGCTAAAATTAGAGTAAAAGACATTTTTCCATAAAGCAACTCCAGTAAAACTTCTTTTTTCTCCAGGAAACATACGGAAACCTGCTCTACTGAAAATATATGTTTCTCTAAATAGATCAGTAGACCTAAAAATCATCATCAAGCGGCTCTACTTAATAATCATTAGGAACCGTCATGTCAA
This sequence comes from Maylandia zebra, assembly GCF_041146795.1. Classification (NCBI taxonomy): domain Eukaryota; kingdom Metazoa; phylum Chordata; class Actinopteri; order Cichliformes; family Cichlidae; genus Maylandia; species Maylandia zebra. The sequence goes on along the minus strand of NC_135168.1, from coordinate 23,140,851 downwards.
ACTAAGTGCTAAACTTTACAAAATACTCTGATTCCTCAAACTCTGTCCTGATAATCGAACCCTCTTTTAAGCACCTGGCCTTAATCCTGAAAAATAAAAAATATGAAATCCTAAAAAACGAAGAGCAAGGCATTTTCAATAACCATCATCCTGCAACATTTTCAGGTTGAATCCAGGAAAAAAAGAATTTCAAAGAGATCCATTTGCAAATCAGGTAAATCTGACTGAAAAAGCCTTTTAAAAAGATTTGTCAGACTCTGGAATACTTGGTGAGCAACTACGACTTTCACTGGAAGGAAACTGATCCTGGTCTGGGTTTGTGTTACACCTAGTAGCACAAAAATAAAACATTTCATTGTTAGAGGAAAGAATACATCCAATTATTTATAGAGTAATTATTTAAATACATAAAAAATGAATAGAAACTGAATGATACGACATCAGAGATCTAAATTTGGACAACCAGCAGCGTCCAGATATGGTGGTCACTTGCAACATACACTATCAAATTTATGATGGATAATACATCTTTTGCAGAAAAGATTATGGGTTAACCTAAAAGCACAGCAGAGCTTTAGTCATTTAATTTGTTATATAAAAATCATGTTAAAATAATTTCGTTTGTTTTGTGTTGCATTGTAGTTCTGTATGCATTTGGTAGAATTATAAGAAGCCAGTTCGCAGGACAGTCGACGTCTGTGTTTCAGACTTTCATTCGCTTTGTTTTCACTTGTTTAATTTCATTTCACTCATTTATTATGTTGACTCCATGTTGAAAAAATGCTTCTCCAGTGCATTTAAATGCAATGCCCAATGCAATGGGTACTAAGACAGTCTTGGTACCAGCAGCAATTAGAGACAAAGAGCCATCGCAGCCACAGCCTAAAAAAGTGTGGTTAGACATCAACCTGCTCTGAGAAGCAGAAGGGTTTGTATGTAGAATGATTAAAGACATTTTAAAGACTCAAATATCCCATTCAAATGTGTTTTGATGATACACTGACAAGCTGATTTTTCAGTTTTTCAGTGTTTTAAAACCATGAAATATAGAAACACAAAGTTCTCATGCTCAGTTATCATTGTTTACTCACTGAACTTCACTGTAACGGAAACTCTGACCAAACTTTTCATTTAAAAGAGAACAGATGATAAAATTAATTAATTAATAAATAAAAGACAAGCTATGCCCCACTGACTCCTCCGGCCAGTCAGATGGATGGCAGTGCTGTTGGTTAATTTGTGAGGGGTGGGGAGATTTGAAAAATGAAGCTCATTTTAATAATGGATTACCCTCGTTACCAAATTAGGCCTTCATAATTCACATGAGTGTCTGGATTTGCCACATCGATCAGATATTCGGGCAGCATGACAGGGTAGTTGTTTAACCCTTTGTCAGAATTCCACATTTCCAACTGGGAGCTTCTTTTTGCGGAGTCTAATCGACCGATCGCCATGCCCGCTGGCTTCCTGTCATTACTGTATCCTTATCTTCATCACGCCTGCACAGGAAATGAGAGGAGAAGCGCGACCTGCGTGGTCAGGACCGGTTCACGCTGATCTCTCAGAGAATATCTGAACATCTTTTATTTGAGCTTCTTTATGAGAAACGGCGAGACATTCGCATGTTTGATAACCTCCAGAACACAAAAAAGGCACGGAGTCCATATTAGGAATAAAATGAACGAACTGATGGCAGAGACAAAACATGGGCAACAGAGAGACTCAGAGATCACATCTTATCACTGGGGTTAATGACAAATTTCAAATATCCACATAGCTAATAATGTTCCACCTTAAAATGAAAAGTCACATATTGTTCTGTGAAAACTTGCTTGATATTTTTGCCAGTCCAAAGAACCCAGATTTCTGATAAAAAATAGTCCTGCTCAGATCCAAGCTCTTTGTTTTGAGGGGTACAGTAAGTGTTGGACATGCGTGCAATCATTTAATCTGAGGATTAAAATTTGATGCATGTACTATTTCATGATATTTGAGTTAAAAATACAGAGCATCTCTCTCTCGCTCATGTGTTTGTGCAGAGTTTTGTTCCCAGCCTGTGTGTGGATCGATCACGCTGCCCTGGACTGATTAATCCAACACATGGAAACTCTGATGAATGTGATTTGTAATTAAATAACCAGTAAATACAAACTGAGGCCTGCAGCTGAAATCTATACCTCAGTCTGCACCAATGAAACGTTCAGGAGGTCTCCCACAAGTAATGACATTAGTGAGGCTCAGCCTGAGAGTGTGTGAGGCTGGATTAGACAAAGTTTGCTTCCATGTGTTGTGTTTTACTGCACACACCTAAATTAAATGACATTTTTCTCTGTGTTTGTGCAGATAAAGCATAAACCGGAACCAGGCCTCAATCATGTCCACATGTGGAGAATTCACAAAGCTTTCCAAAGGCTCAGAAAATACATCACAGAATAAATGTGCACTGTCGTCTACGTGTTGATGGTTTTCTTTTCAAAGGAAAAATAAGTCTTTTTACAAAAAATGTTTCCACCAAGCTTGGAAACTACTATTTAAAATTGTTTAAGAATTAAGTTATAAGAGTGTCACATCTGTTTCATTGTGTTTCTTTTTAGTTTAGTTTTTTAATGTTGAAGTTTCAGGATTTTTTTCTTTGAATTTATGGGATAAATCTTCACTGAAGACTTGAGGAAAAAAAGGTTCTGGAAGCTGACGCATCAGAAACAGGAAAAACTAGGCAGTGTAAGAATCTGAGCAAATGTTAATAGACAAAACTGCAGTGACTGCAGTGATGGAAACCTTGTCGTAGACAGGGTCAAGTAACTCACTTACCCACAGCAGGAAAGAAGTCCAATCCATGCAGCCTGAGCCCACAGAAGAGCTTCAGTAGAACAAACCTCTGAAAGCCTTATGATAGAAAGATGCTGGTAGACATATTGTGTAGACCGTGGTCAGACTGTCCACAATGTCCACTGCTGAAGGCACCTGTTCTGTGGACATCAGTATCTGAACTGAAGCTGGCTCCATTAAGAGGGCCAGTCCCCACAGTGCCCCCCATTTCCAGCTTTACAGTAGAAATAAATATGGTTTTGGCCTCTATGGATGATTTTCACTCTAAAATCTGCAGCCATACACGTATGCGTTCATGTTCTCATATTTTAGTCCAGATTAATATCTGAGAGTAAAAACTTTAATCGATGGAGGAACGTTCACTGGGAAACTTTTCAGGCAATATAACTTGGTCTTGGTGCTTTGGTGTAATAAAGTGGGGGTTCTTCACAATATCGACTAGCTAAAACGTGCCTGATCCACAGTAGGAAAGACAAATATGACTTTAGTAAAAAAAAAAAGTACATTTCTTTTCACTTTTTTATTCCCTTTCTCCTGTTTATTTCCATATTTCTGTGTTTGTATGTTAATGGCACGAGAGTTCCTCACCTCATTTAAAGCCAGCGTGTAGTTAATAGGTTACTGCTGCCAGCTAGTGTCATGGAGATTATGTTTTGCTTTTGTGTGCTTCACCCTAAAGACCAAAACTCCATACAAAACATATGAAATGAACACTGTGCTCACAATGTTTTCTCCACTGATGTTCCAAATGCCAAAAATGATGAAGTGTTAATATTTAAATGTAGCAGAGTCTTTTCTTATTAAAATAAAATAAAAACAAACATTTTTCAAATAGTTTTATTCAGCGTTAGTCTCCCACTATAAAAAAATATATTAGGGGCATTGCTCTATCAGCTCTTTGCCATGGCATTAATAATTTACCTACCATTGATGCCTCAGCTTCCATAGACGACCTGCTATCTCACTATAACAATGAACTTATCAACCTCTTAGATACCTTGGCTCCCCCAAAAAACTTGAAAACTTGAACTTTCGCTCTGCCCCATGGTATTCATCCGAACTTCGCCAACTTAAAGCTACTGGACGCCACCTGGAACGTCTCTCCAGGAAAACAGGACTTACTATTCATAAGGACATGTGTCTCAGTCATATACAACATTATAAAGAAGCTATTCATCATGCTAAATCTGCCTACTACCCCTCTGTTATTGAATCCGCTAAAGGGAACACACACTTTGTTTTCTACATTACATAATATTGTTAAACCCCCAGATACCTTTGAAATACATACACACTGCTGCAGTTTGCAACAACTTTACCAACAACATCTTTATCAACAACTGTCCTCGTCCTGTGATATGGTCAATTGTTCTATCTGCATTTTTTGCCCTTCTCAACTGTCATCCTCTCTATCCAATTTTGAACTTCCCACAATAATTCAGCTAACTTCCATAATTACTAAGTTAAAGTCATCATCGTGTAAACTTGATCCACTGCCGACTAATCTTGTCAAACTCTCATTCCCGTCTCTTGCCCCACTGATTACTAATATCATACACTCCTCTCTTATATCTGGTTCTGTTCCTTATTCTCTTAAAACTGCAATAATAACACCCATACTGAAAAAGAATGGTTCAGATCCCTCCAATCTAAATAATTTCAGGCCAATTTCAAATCTCCCTTTCTTAGCAAAAATTCTGGAAAAGATATCTAGCTGCACAGGTTCATCGTCATCTCACTGGAAATAACTTGTGCGAACAGTTTCAGTCCGGCTTCCATTCAAGTCACAGTACAGAAACAGCCCTAGTAAAAATCACCAATGATCTTCTGCTTGCAGCTGACTCTGGACTTATCTCCATCCTCATTCTCCTTGACCTCACAGCAGCTTTTGACACTATCTCCCACTGCATCCTTCTTCACAGATTAGCATCTATTGGTATCAATGGTACAGTACTCGCCTGGTTTACCTCTTATCTCTCTGGCCGCTCACAGTTTGTTTAATTACTCACTCACAGATCATGGTCTACTCCAGTTAATTCCGGTGTACCCCAAGGCTCTGTCCTGGGTCCTTAACTTTTTATCATCTATCTACTACCCCTAGGTAATATTTTCAGGAAGCATAGCATCCAGTTTCACTGCTACGCAGATGACACCCAGCTCTACCTGTCCCCCAAACACACAGCTACTCTCCCACCCAGATCCATTTCTGACTGTTTAAGTGAAATCAAGGTCTGGTTTACTCACAACTTTCTTAAACTTAATGGCAATAAAACAGAATTCATTTTATCAAAACTGACTATAGTCCCAACCACAAGTCTTTCATTATCCATTGATAACTCTGTTGTCACACCTTCCCCTCAGGTTAAGAGTCTTGGTGTCATCCCCGATAGCACTCTGTCCTTCACAGCACATATAAATAATATCACTCGGTCTTCCTACTTTCATCTCCGTAATATTAACCGCCTTCGTCCCTCACTCACTCCAAACAGTACTACCATACTTGTCAATGCTCTTGTCACATCTCGTTTAGATTACTGTAATTCTCTTCTCTATGGTCAACCTCATAAATCCCTCCATAAATTGCAATTAGTTCAAAATACAGCTGCTCGTATTATTTCCATAACTAGATCCACTGAACATATAACACCTGTTCTTAAACAGCTCCATAGGCTTCCAATTCACCTCAGTGTTAATTTCAAGATCCTACTTCTCACTTTCAAAGCGCTTCATAACCTTGCTCCTCCATATTTATCCGATCTTCTCCATACATACTCACCCCATCGTACACTCTTTTTTTTCTAAGCCTCAGATTCTGCAGGGTTTTTATTTTTAGACTAATGTCCTTACACGACCACCTCAACACACTCCCACTTCATATCAGAATGGTCATGTTCCACCTCAGGACTGAAACCGTGTTTTGTTTTTTGTTTTGTGTGTGTGTGTGTGTGTGTGTGTGTGTGTGTGTGTGTGTGTGTGTGTGTGTGTGTGTGTGTGTGTGTGTGTGTGTGTGTGTGTGTTTGTTTGCTTGTATATATTCATGAACAGCCAGCTGTGTCCTGGTGAAATAAATGCCACCCTGTTCCAAGGGAAAAGGTCACTGCACTCAAGCACACCTCTACAGGAGCTAAATTACAACAAACACAAACATTGGGGATGGATGGATGGACAGGTGGTTGGATGGATGATAAAGGAATGGATGAATGGGTGGATGGATATTATAAGGAAATGGCTGATGCTGTTTTACTGATGATTCTGATGAATGTGACGACTTTAAAGCTTGAGAGAGGAAAGAGGATCACGGTTACTTTAATCCCATATTTGTGTGATAAAGAATGTGTTCAGATGCAAGGAGGCAACGGTTTGCTGTCAGTAATGAAATTATTTAATCTTATTTACTCTAATATGCCACACGTTAGCAGCATTATTTACAAAAATATTATGTGCTGTGAATCAGGGTTGACATGACTTGGCGTTGTCACGATCCTGGGTCATTTGACCCAGCGTTTCAAGTTTTAGTTTTGTTTTTTTAAATGTTTATGGTTTATGTTTAAGTTCATTAGGTTATCTAAGTTCGTTTGTTTATCAGATTCCCTTGTGTTTTCAACGCCTGTGTTAAGTCTTCCTTGTCCTTTTATGTGTTTCATGTCTGAATGTCTTTTGTTATCAAGTTCATGTAGTCATGTCTGTGTTTCATTATGTTTCCCGTTTTATTTTGAAGAGGTCCTGTGTTCTTAGGTCAAATGTGATTAGTTGTATTCTCCCCTTGTGACTTTGTTATGTTCATTTGTTTCAGCTGTTTCCCTATGTGTTTCCACTTCCCTCATTATCCTCCTGTGTGTATTTAGTCCGTGTGTTTTCAGTCATTCCTTGTCAGGTCGTCTGCTAATCCACGTTGTGTCTCCAGGTATCAACGCCAGTCTTCATGTTTAAGTTTTTTTTTTCCATGTTTTACTTTTAGTTCACCCAGTTTAGGTTTTTGTTTAGTTTCACCCATGCCCTTTGTTTGTATCCATTTTTGCCAGCCTTAATAAACGGCTTGTTTTTGTCCACGCCACGTTTCACATTCTGTTTTGGACTGCAATTGAGTCCTTTTTACAATACATACTCACGTAATGTCACCTCAGCCAGACTGTGACAGGCGTTAAGGCCTACCTGTGCATTTATGCATGTGACTGAACCAATGTGGATCATTAAAATATCACCAGATCACCTGATAAATGGGCATTGGCACTTAGGTCACATGCCCCATAAGCCAGATTCTATGAATCATCAAATGCAGGTGGCATCTTTGCCTGTTGGGGCATCACTGGAAGCTCTAATTTGCATTTGTTCACTCAACTACTTCTGACCCAACCCAGATCTCGGCTGAAGTCCCGGGGTGACCGTGCGTTTGCTCTGGCTGCCCCGGTACTGTGGAATACCCTTCCTCTCGACCTCCGCGCATCTGATTCCATTGCACTGTTCAAATCACGACTAAAAACCCACTTATTCAATCTTGCCTTTCCCTCTAGTTAATATTTCTTTTATGATTTTATTTCATGTACTTTTATGCTCATTTAAATTCTTGTTTGCTCTGTACCTGTTGCTTTCCTATGTATCAGTGACAGCTACCTGCTTGCATACTTAGTACTTGCTTTGGTCCTATTTCTATTATCCTGCTCCTGTTCTCTATGTTACTTGCTAAGCAACTTGGCATACCCTTGGTTTTTAAGTGTGCTTTATAAATAAAGTTTATTATTATTATTATTATTATTATTATTATTATTATTATTATTATTATTTGTTGGGGAGGAGGCCCCGGGGCAGACCCAGGACAAGCTGGAGAGATTATATCTCTCGGCTGGCCTGGGAACGCCTTGGTGTTCCCCCGGATAAGCTGGAGGAGGTGGCTGGGGAGAGGGAGGTCTGGGCCTCTTTGCTTAGGCTGCTGCCCCCGCGACCCGGCCCCGGACAAAGCGGATGAAGATGGATGGATGGATGGATTATTTGTTGATCTTATTGAGCCAGCTTGTCTGCAGCAACATGTGAAACTGTCGAAACATTACTGTACACCAGAAGCAACTGTTGAAGGCAGCAACACTAGCTCTCTTATGAGAAAGAGCGATAGAAGAGAACACACACAAGGAATAAGCATAGAAGAATCGATTGCAGGAAAACTGAGAAGAAGAAAGGAAGAAGGAGTCAAAGGAGAGGAGCAGATATAAATTAGTCCTGTGACAAAGTGGGAAGGCTGAGCTTTAAAGGAATAAATCTCATTTCATTTTGGCCGGTAGTCACCGAGCTGACTGAACTAGATGAGAGGGCTGATTTAAGGAGGCATAACCTCAGTACCCTTGGGGGACCTTCACTTACAAGAACATTCACTTAGATCTGTTTTAGTTTGCTCTTCGTGAATGAGCCCAATCTCAGCTAGCATAAAAGCCACATGGGGTGTAAATGACAGGCTGAGTCAAAAATATGGAATTGCAAAGGAAATACAAGAGGATAAAACTTATTATCACCATTATTGTGATAAATCTCCTTTCCTGTTACAGTTTGTCAGTGAAATAAACTAAATATGTTTTTTTAAAACCAAAAAATAAGAAACGAGAGAACTAAAGTGCTGCTGCTGAGGTTGGACGTGCCTTTGCATAAATATGCACACATACACAACAGGTTTTAAAATGAGGACAGTGCTCTGTGGGAAACATCTACAGGCTTCTCCACCACAGTACCCACACCAAACACCTAAACTTTCTTTATGCCTTCAACAAATTTCACTTAAAGTATAGATTTGAGTAGGGCTGCCACAAATGATTATTTTGATAGTCGACTAGTCACCGATTATTTTTGCGATTAGTCGACTAATCAGATCATGCATCCATTGGACGTAAAACGTACAGCTTATTGCACCAGCACGCATCTGCTCTTATATAACTATCATTAGCTTACAGCTTTAAGTGTTTAAGGTATGTACTAACTAAAAATAAAGACAAGATGATAGTTTATTAAATTTTGATGAAATTTGCAGATTGTTTCGGTGAAGTTTAATAAACTCCTTGCTATCTAAAATATAACGGGACACCGGAGTATATTCTCGAGCATCTCGCAGTTCTGATAATCAGTTGTCTGCTTGACGTTTATTCAGCTGTGTAAAAACTACAACTTTAATCTCAGCCAAACCGATTTACTCAGGAACAAATAAAATACTAAAAAAAGCCAAACAATAACATTTTTAAGTTATCTAAGTGACTTATATGTGTTTAACCTGAGTAGCGAAAGACGGCGGTGGGTTTGAAAACGATTTGCCGGGAGTCCGGTGTTCTCACGGGCTCTAGTGAGCCTTGCCCCCGGCTAGCTATCGAGCTAGTGGGTAACAGACTTCTCTGAAAATGTAGGAGCGCTTTTGAAAATGTGTGGTGTCTTGATAAACTGAGCAGATATTTGAGGTTTACACAGATGCATTCTCGCCTGAAAATATGTTAAACGTTTATTTTGTGACCCAGAAAGTATAATAAGAGTAATATTAAAACTAACTAGCTGCCGCCATTGTTGGAAACTGAGCAGGGCTGCGCTATGAATTCTGGGACAGAGCTACTTCTTCTTCGGGGTTTAACGGCAGCTGGCATCCTTGTACATGCAGTGCTGCCATCTTCTGTTTCAGTCCGTTATTACAATCTTAAATTATACTACTTATTCCTGCGTCTTTTGGGATCTTACAAAGCTTCAAACGACACGTCGACTATTAAATCAGTCATCGACGATTTTGATAGTCGACGTAATCGTGACTAGTCGACCAATCGTGGCAGCCCTAGATTTGAGAGCTCAAAGCACTGGAACTTGACCCATTTGCTAGTCCACTGAATTAGCCTCAGGGAGGAGGACCAATTTTTGGGAGCTTCTGGTGCAGTCAGGTCAGGTTTCCAGTTCACACATTCATTTTTATGAAGCCAGATACATTTTTTTAAATGCTACTAGAAGCCTATATGGTTGTCAGGTGATAGCTATAGTAATCACAGCCATACCTTTTTAGATGTAATTTGTAACGGCCGCCATTTTCTTTGTGAGTATTTATTGCATTGCGTGCTGCGGGGGAAAGCCTGTTCTAATGTTTGAGTCTATTTTTTAGCACCTGACCATCCCTTTTTGCTTCTCATCCGTAAACTCTCTCCATACTCGTTCATGTGATTCTTGCGTAGGTGGTTGAAGAGGTTTGTCGTGTTTGAGTCTGTGGTAGGGACCTGTTTACGGCATAATTTGCATAGTACAGTTTTCTGGTCCGTGTCAGACTTTTTCATAACCAAACCCTGTCCATGCTACAGCAGTAGCCCCTCCTTTAGGAATAAGGTCCTGGATTTGTTTTGACTGGTCCTTCTGTTTGGAGCTACCTGGTTCTGCCTCATCTTCACTGGCCATGCTGGTATTCTCTGTGCATGCATCCATGTGGTGACTGTAAGCACCATTTATAGCTACTTCATGTTTTTATTTGAGGTAATTTGTTTGATGCATATTCTGAAATTTGATGTTTGAGAATGATGTATATAATTTCAGTTTATTTTGAAAAGTCTCAACAGGATCTTGAGCTTTAATATGAAAGGTTTATGTGGGAAAATAAACAGAATAAGCAGATGGCGGAGTCACACGATTGTTTTTGCTAACGAAAGTACGCATAGAAACAGTCATCTGTCTGTCCATAGTGTGGTTATTTTAAATCTAAGCGCAAGAGAGAACTTTAAGAAATTAATATAGCCACTACAGTGACCATCAAAACGATGAAAAAATATTGCCATAAACAGTTTATTTTGCGACACCACGAGACAAACAATAGCGTAATAAGAAAACGATAGATGTTTTCATATTGGCATCCAATATATATTGTCCTATTGAACAACCCTACTTCTGCTGCAGCGGCATCCCACAGTGGAGAATCAAGCGTGACTCCCCAAGAAGACTTAGCTTGAGCAAGTTGAAGACGATCTTAAATGACGACGTCTAACCCTTGAGTAAGCAAAGGTCAAGGCCACAGATCACAAGGCCTGGAAGTGCATCGTTGACCAAGATGGAAACCCTACAACACCCACGGCAATGTATTGGCTTCATGCACGACCTCTCCTGCTGACTGCCAGCTAGGGACAAAAGATCTCTCCTTTACTTTCTACATGGACTATCTACATGCAGCCATGTGATCGAACATAACTGGTCAAACTACAAGCCGATTCAAAGAGAAACCAGAAAGCCTTCATGTTTATATGCACATATGTGTTTGTACAGCATCTTAAACAGAAAATATCTCCAACTCTAATGTATTCTCAGGAAAAGCATTTAGGACTGCAGTACTTACCACCTAGAGCTTGCTTCATTACAAAATCCATGATTCCTGCTGATTAGTACAGATGTTCTTCTTCAAGCTGGAGACAACTGAGCATTCAGCCACCAAGCCCGGGATCTGTGAGTGTCTCAGTTCTTCCCCCTTCCTCTGTGATGCCGAGCGTCTTCAGCAACTCTCTGCTGGACACAAGAGATTGAAAAAAGAAGCAATTAAACAAACCATACAGCTGTAAAACAGTAAACTGTTTTCCTCACATAGAAAAACACACCAGTGATTTGATTTAAATTTAAGCTTTTGCAGCTGTAAACAATCATATTTCCTCCTTTGTAGAAAGTGCATGATTACATCTCCAAACACGGTGAAAGATCCGCAACACGCCTGGCATCAGGGAGCATGAGACAGCATTTCCTTCTGAGTTTAAAACAACACATAATGGGATCTTTTTAACACTCTTTACCCCGTGACAGATATCCCTTCCTGGGAAGATCGTAGATCAATACTGAGCCCTTTTGCTCTGAGTCACTTATCCGACTGTAACTGAATACCAGAGCAGTCAATAAGTGGTCATACATATTTAATGGAAAAGTGAAAGAAATGCAGTTGTTTTCTATTTAGATTGACCTGAAACATATGAAAAATACTAAACATGTATGAGAAAATCAGGCTGTGCTCACTCATACAGCATCAACATAAAAACACACACTACATTCATGAGAATGAAAAATCCTGTCTACATCAAAAGTCTATATCTAATTAATATTGCATACACTATGCTAATCTCACTGTCTCACTTTCAGAAGCGACTTCGTGTATTTCAACCCAGCTGGTAATAAAATCACTTTTGCATAAATTTCATCTTTAGCTAAATCTGATTTACTCAGCTTCAGTAAAGCTGCAGGTTTGACTGTGATTCAGTGACTGCAGTGCACACTTTTGTGTCTGTAATCAGAATTATTATTTAAACTGATTCTCAGAATAAATCGATCAGGTGGAATTACCAGCTGAGACATCGACTGTGCAGTAAAAAACTGTCGTATCATCTGTACAGAGACTGCAGATGAAAAATGTGAGCATGTAATGATTATTGCTGCTTTTCTGGTGTACTGATGGAACAAACTGTCATAAGATCTGATACTTGAAGATAAAATGCTGAAAATATGGCTGCATGTACAGGTCCTATTAAAGAGGTAATGTATGGATTTAACCGGTGCAAGAAAATAAAAATCCAGAATGTAAATAATGCAAGAGTGAATATGCATCTCGAAGAAGAAGCTCAGAAAAATTTAGCTAGCTGTAATATCAAATCCAGGAATTTGGATGACATTGGTACCAACTAGGGCTGCCAAGATTAGTCGACTAGTCACGATTACGATTTAAAGTTATAGTTTTTACACAGCTGAATAAACGTCAAGCAGACAACTGATTATCAGAAATGTGCGATGCTCGAGAATATACTCCGGTGTCCTGTTATATTTTAGATAGCAAGGAGTTTATTAAACTTCACCAAAACAATCTGCTAATTTCATTAAAATTTAACAAACTATCATCTTGTCTTTATTTTTAGTTAGTACATACCTTAAACACTTAAAGCTGTAAGCTAATGATAGTTATATAAGAGCAGATGCATGCTGGTGCAATAAGCTGTACGTTTTACGTCCAATGGATGCATGATCTGATTAGTCGACTAATCGCAAAAATAATCGGTGACTAGTCGACTATCAAAATAATCGTTTGTGGCAGCCCTAGTACCAACTACTATATTTTCCATCCATCCATCCATCTTCTTCCGCTTATCAGGGGCCGGGTTGTGGGGGCAGCAGCCTAAGCAGAGACGCCCAGACCTCCCTCTCCCCGGCCACCTGCTCCAGCTTTTCCGTGGGAACCCCAATGCATTCCCAGACCACCTGAGAGATATAATATCTCCAGCGTGTCCGGGTACTTAAACTCTTCCACTTGGGGCAGGAACTCATCCCTGACCTGGAGTGGGCAGTCCACCCTTTTCCAGCTGAGGACCATGGCTTCAGATTTGGAGATGCTGATTCTCACACTCAGCTGTGAACAATTCCAGTGCAAGCTGGAGGCCATGACCCGATGAAGCCAACAGAACCACATCATCTGCGTAAAGCAGAGATGAGATTCAGAGACCACCCAAGTGAAAGCCAAATTGGCTACACCTAGAAATTCTGTCCATATAAATTACGAACAAAATCCGTGACAAAGGGCAGTCCTGGCAGAGTCCATCACCCACCGGGAACGAGTCTGACTTATTGTTGGCTTTGCAGACCAAGCTCTTGCAATGGTTGTATAAGGATCGAATGGCCGGTAGCGATATTCCCGAAGCACCTCCCACAGGACACTCCGAGGGACACAGTCGAATGCCAAATCTACTATATTTTTTTAAAGTAAAACATCTAATTTATTATGGTGACATTAAACTGGCCAACATGACACTCACCGTGCATGTTCTTCAAATAGTTGACACTAAGGAGATGAGTGATAAAACTATGGTAACAGTTTGTTAGCATTGACAACGCTAGCAGTGCAGATTTTCTTCCCATCTGAAGAAAACATGCACAATATGTGCTGTGCAAAGTTTGGATTTTAAGTTTTCTTTTTTCTTTGTTGGCTTCTTGGTCATTAGACAAATTGCAGCCTGAATGCTCATTGGCCCATTCTGAATACAGTGCCCCATCCTGTGCTGCTGTATAAACTCACTTGTATCTATTTGATTAACTGTGCAAGTGGCAGCCAAGATGAAATCCTCCACATTTATTGCACCTGGCGAACCAGAACAGCATTTCCATTTTGAAGCAGATCTCTCCTGCTCTCCTCGCTGAACACTCGTGGCATCATTTTGATACGACAGTATTTGCCAGGGCTGAATGGTGCCGGGATGAAATAGGAAGGGACGGCAGATTGAGCTGCACAGCTTATTCTGGGAGGTGACACGGGAGACGAGGCCGAGTGGGATGGCAATCCATTTGTAACTGTGACCGAACGCCTCGAGGGGTGAAGTACCTCATTTCAATACACACACATTCAGAAATTCAAAATCGGCATGCTCACCCACACGCAAGATTTGATTAAAAAGACTGCAAATGTATGCTGATAGACAATAGAAGAAATGTCAGACTGTTAACCTGGTGAGGAGAGTAAGTGTTTCTGCATGAATGTGTGCGTGCTTACGGAGAGGTGCATGCAGAAATATGTGACTATCATTTGAGTTTAACTGGAATCACATGTATTTTGTCATGTTTCTCAGGTCTGTCTGAATTTCTACGAACATTATTGCTAAGGATTGTCTTATTGCATTGGAGTCACACTGGGTTAAATATGTACACTTGGGTTTTAAGGGGTATTTATTATTTTCTTCTTTTTTTGGGTTGTATGGAAGCCCCAAACGCAATTTCATTGTTCTTGACAATGACAATAAATAAATAAATACTAAATACTAAAGAACTCTGAACAGCTGTGTATGTGTGAGTAAAGTCTCTTTAGTCATAAGCTGTTGGCTTTTCCAGTTTCCAGCCTCAGTCCAGTGACATGTAACTGGCTGGACCTTTGCAGCCTGTTGTTTACATGTTGTAGCTGTGTACTGACACCAGGGGGCAGTGTCAGAAATACGCTGACCAGCTGGTCTGGTCTGGCTCATGTTTTTGCTGTTGTCAGACCTTTAGCTTAGCCGCTCCTACAGGTATGACCAAAGTCGTAAAAGAGGAAGAATGAGTGTTTTAGCGAACTGAACGTGAAGATTATAAACAAAGAAAACACGCCATTGCAGCCCACTTGGGCTTGTAATCACATTTTTTTGATCTTTAATTTATTTTTGTGCTTCTTTCTGCTCCTAAATGCTGCAGTTGCTCCTTCTCTATTGAAGCCCACTTTTCAACCACACCATGTGCGTGTTGCATTCTTAAAATCCATCACAAATGCACCACAAACTGCACTTTGTGATAATTAGTCATTCTAAGCTGGCTGTGTAGGTGTTGCCTCAGCGTCTGGTGCCGTCCAAGCTGACTTCTTACAGACCTGACTAGCTAAATCAAACAGGTCACTTTGGTTCAGTTGGAGGTGAAAGTGGGTTTTTTTCCTTCTGTCTTGAGTACTTTTTTGGTCACTGTCTCAACAAGACGGCAGCTGTCGTGGTAAATGTCCCGGCTGCTTTAAGAAGGTCAGAGGTTACAGTCCTTACAGTCACCTGCAGTTCAACTATTAGATATTAAACTCATTCTTTTAACCACTGAGGAAGAGAAACAAATATATACCTGTGGCCTTTTGGATGAATGGACTGCATTCATACAGCTGCACAGCTCTAGTCTTCCAAACCACTCAAAGTGCTTTATACTACAACCACATTTACTCACACACACACTTTTATTATAGCAATAAATATACAATTTAACTATCACGCACAGTTTATGGGCTTCTGATAGCGAGCGAGCCTCTGTGTCCTTCAACAGAACAATGAACACTGGAAACAGACGCCACACACACAAGGAGAGGATTCTTTCTTATTATGCTGCTTTCCTGAAACTTCTATATGTGTGCATGTGCTTTTCTAATACCACTGTGGCCAACTTTCTGTTGCATGAATAACACAGCATGTAGTTCCTGCAGTACGTAATTTGGGTTATTTTGAACTGTGAATCATCCAAAGCTACTGTAGTGGAGTCCAAGAATAAAAATCTAGTGCTGGAAATGAGCAGAACAGGTCCACACTTAGCTAAATGTCACATAACTGGTGCCTTGGGCTTTATTATACACAACAATAAGTGAATATTAACGATCAGCAGTGATGTAAGGTGTAAAGTTACTACAAAACTAGCACACAGGAGCGCCGATGGCAAATAATAAACGAAGAAGTTTTTGTTGTCATATTGCAGTTTTTTTTATGTTAGATTTTGTGTATTTTATTGTATTTTGTATTTTTTTGTTATGTATTTTCATAACAAGGATGAAAAGAAGTTCCACAACACTTTATGTATCTGCTATCGGGGGGAAGACGGTGGGTGTGTGGCTGCTGTGTGTTTGTGCGTAGCGTAATCGGCTGCTGACATTCATTGCTGTAATGTATAAAGATACAGGAACCCATCTGAGCCCACGCATCCCTAACAGGACGGGCCATGTGTCCGTGTTTAATACGATCCCAGCTGGTCAGGTGTGGCATGTTTCTGTGATACAGTGAATGTGGGTTTTTTCATAATAATGTTTTTTTACTGTTTGTAACAAAGGCAAAGATAAGATAAGCTTCCAACCCTGAGCTGGAAAAAAATTGAAGACTGGATGTATGTTGTTTTTTTTCCTGGTATTTCACCTGAACAAAACGTGCAGCAGCGTAGCAGAAGCAGGGACGCATCTCATGAACTGGACGAGGGGTCTGCGCGTGTGTCTGTGTGTGCACGCATTTGGAAGCAGAACATTTCTCTTATCATTACAGAAACAGATTCAAGGACTCACTAATGGAATAAAGGAAAGATGCGGCTGTCAGACAAGGACATCTGGAAGAAGACACACACACACGCGCACGCACACACACACACACGCGCGCACGCGCGCACACACACACACACACACACACACACGCACATGCGCGCGCACACGCACACACACACACAGGGGCATTCTCTTCCTACCTTTGACATATAAAAATGTCTGACTGTATGTTTGAATGTTTGATTAGTTTTTATATAATAAAAGAAGTTTGGTTTTTAAAAGGAATTGTTTGAAAACTATTAAAAATGATGACTCTTTATAGTGTCACGATTTAATTACTAATACTTAAATAAAACATGTCGATTCAAAAGAGAAAGTGGGCACAAGATAAAGGCCAATCAAACGGGTGATAATAAAGCAGCACCTGGCAACTGTGGAAAGGAAGAACTCCGTTTTAATAGGAGGAACCAGGTTCAGGAAGTCAATGATTCTCCTCAGGAAGGCCTTTCCAAAGCTGAGGAAAGCTCATAGTACACAGTACATTAACCAAAACCTAACCTGCCAATGCCATCTAGTGTTTCCTACAATCCGCTATTAGCAATCAGAGGCACGTCTAAGCTCACTGAAGACATTTAGTCCTCCGTTTAAAAAAAAGAAGAGATGGGTCTGACATTTTCAAATCACTGCAACCCAAACAGTCTCTGCTTCTTCATCTCGACACAACAGAAATGCAATCTTCAAAAATAATTCATGTGAGAAAAGACTGAAGCAATTCATCACAGCGTTATCGTGCGAAACGGAGGAACGCTCCTCTACTTGCCTCCATTTACATACTCATCAGACACCAGAGACCTCAACCGCAGCTCGTTATGTAAGCGCTTATCAGTGGGCGGTTAGCACTGGACTGGAAGCTGAAGCAGCTCTCCGGCATATTGAACTTCTCTGTTCTGGTGATAGTGGAGGGGCTTTAAAACCTTACATAACCCTCCTTTTCACACAGGGCCAAATATACTATACAATCACTGATGACAGTCCCCAGGGGCAAGCCTCCCTCCCACCTCAGCTCCCATTCCCCAGCACCCAACCACTTTCCCTCCATCCTCAACCATCCTTTCTTCTTCTTCTTCTTCAGCTTCTTTTTTTAATTTCATAATCCGGGCGCTGGCAGCAGTGCGTGACGTGGGATAATGTTATCAGGGCCAGGCAGGACGGCTTGCTGATCCTATCCAGTTAATTGGAAGTTGTTTCCAAGTTTCGTGGAAGGAGATGTGGATGGGAGCGACTGGTGAAGACAAGCACGAGGCTGTCACTGGAACATGTTGATGACAGGCAAAGGGAGCGTGTTTCAGGGGAGGGGAGGCAAGAAAAAGGAGGAAAAGCTTTAAATGTGTGCATGTGCAGACAAAAAGTACACATGAATGAGCTTTAAAGGATAATGCTGGCTACAGGCTATTCTGTGTTTCTGTGTGTCATCAAATACATGCAAACACCAAAAACACTAAAAACACACTGTGTTTTTTCCAAATAGACAGATTTATACTGAAGAAATAAATCAGAAATTTATGCAAGAAGGGAAAAACCCTGTTTTAACTGTCATTAATAATCACTGTTTAGGCATCCATATTATTATTAACCACACGCGAACAATTATCAAATAAATAAGTTCTGCATTTTTGGTAACTATGTTGTAGGTGTTGTAGGTTTTAGTTTAGTTTTACTTAACTATAATAACCTTGGACAGAACCACCCTTTAACACCTCTATTTTTAACATGTTTGATCCTTCATTACAACCTTTGAACCTTTGGCTTAAATTTTGAAAGGTGGCTCTATAATCTATAATAAGTTTTTTTCACTATGTTGTAGTTCAAGTGGTTTGAGAGGGAACCCAGCTCCTGCACCTCCTCTGGTTCACAGGCTTTGGAAAATCCTGCCTGTACTCTAATAGAGGACTTTGGCCAACTGTGGTTCTGTTAGGACCAGTGAATAGTGTAACCATGGAAAAGGACACAGAGAAGTATATGGCAGCATGGTGGATTAAGAAGAGGATTTTCACTGGAGAGAGTAGGTTTTGAGGCCTAGAACTCAGCACACAGCAGGGCAGCTGCAGGAGGAGGGCTGTCTGGTTTCTTTGTCTGTATGCCTACTGCAGCACTTAATGTCACAGTAATGAATTACATGAGTAATGAAAGTCAGTTTGCATAAACTGTGTACAAGAAAAATCCTGCAGACCACATCAGCGTTAATATAAAGTCCCCAGACTTCAGACCCTAGAATTCCCTGAGCTGCTAGTATAGCTATAAAGTTCAAGTCATCTCCTTTCCAAACACAACCATTTCAAAGATGGAAAATAAAGCTTCAGCAAGCAGGAACTGAACCTCTGAGGGAAGTTCCCCTCTCGACTAAGCAAGTTTCAGCACATCAGTCACACCAGAATTGCTCCTGTCCTTTTTAACCAGTTCCAGGAACTTACAATTTGTAGTGCTTAGCACACATGCACTCGCACAAACAGACACACACATCCAGCAAGCCTTTCACCCTGTGCTTGATGAGCTGACCCTGGGGACACGTGGGCAAACCTGAAAGGGAAATCAATACTGGACGAGTGGACCGAGATGGATTACTGACAGGAGCCATTTTTCACAGCAGGTTAGCAAGACTCCACCACAACACTCCATCTTCATCTGTCCAGGAAGGATGTGGGAGCACAAAAATCTCAATGTACTGTAGCATCCTAGTGCAAAAGTATATTCATTTTACCCTTCATACGCCCAACCTGCCATTCCATCTGGTGCCAATGGGACCGGGCTGTGCCCCCGATTACAACATAGTCTGAGAAGCTTGTAAGGTGGCACCATCAGTTCTCTGAAGCTTTCCTGGTATTAACCCTCTCTGGCTCAAATTAAGTTTTTGTTGCTAATGCACAAAAGAATACCTGCAGTGGTACTTCTGAGTAAAAAAAGCTCATAAAATATGTATGTGGTGTAATCAGTTTGTTAGCTTTTACTTGTTGCAAATCTGCAAAGCCTGCCTTGAGAGGGTTAACAAGTAAAATGGATGCATCATTTGTTGTGCTTCATTCATGTTGCATCAGATTGCCAAGGTACCTCTGAGAAATTTTAGAGCATGCTGAATAATAAATAATGTTAAGTAAAAGGCTGGTTTACTCTTCAGGGGTTTGGATAAGCAGAAGTTCATATTTTGCATGTTTGTTGCGGCCTGGTCACGGGGATAAGGAGGTTTGCTCTAGACCAAGCTTGCTAATTCTGTGTTTATTGCAGAGCTGTTACTGACTGATCTTTTTTAACAGAATTAAAACAAAATGAAATATTGAAATGTTGGTCAATCATTGCCCCAATCTGCACAATCTCATACACACACAGAGACACACAGACACACACACCTTCATACACCAAGTTACTCTTTGCACAGTGCTCAGGCTTTTGCACATTTTTATTGCACTGTTGTGTCTGTATCGTTCTCTTCTGTCTGGTGTTGCACTGTCTTTGTTTTGGTTTTTTGGAATTTTTGCACCCTGCACTTTATGTAGTTCTGTGTTGCTTGTCTGTTATATGTAGCACCATGGTCTTGGAGGAATGTTGTCTCATTTCACTGTGTACTGTACCACTGCACAGTGACAATAAAGTCACTTGATTTGACTTGACTTGTTCATTTATGCTGATATTCAGGCACCCCAGAGAATCCCCAAACTTCACCTGGTCACTAAAATAAACAGAATTTATATGGCACAGCAAAACTGATGTTTGCTTCATTCAGTTTGAGTGTTATATATTCCATTTAAATAAGCTAGATTTTCTTTGTTAGGGTTAGGGTTAGGGGTTAGGGTGATGGGTGATGAGTGGGGTGGATCATCTGTGTATGGGGAAAACATTAAGTGTGTTCCCCATATTTATCAAACCACAAAAACATCATCAACCTCTGAATTATGTTGGGCTTTGTCATTTTGAAGATGTCTGGATAATGTGAAGACTACAGAGGTCAAAAAGCACCTGTAGGCAACTGTTGTTGTGATTCGGAGCTATATAAATACAACTGAACTGAAAATTCCAGCAATGATGCGTAAAAACAACTTCTACATAACCATGCTGTATGCCTCCAGCTGAAACCATTGTTTCTGCAAGCCCAATGTTTCAGGCCTGTGTTGCATTATAAAGTAGGATGACTTTCATCAAATCTGAATCTTATATCTTTAGTCCTGACACCAAATAAACACCAAAGTCCGATCACCCCTGAACCTAACACGATTATTTGTTCCTTCATAGATTCTGCACTCAGGCTCATATTTTGAGTCTCTCCATGCACAGACTGCAAATATGTTTCACTTTGTTTATCAGAGTAAAACGCTGCTGCCCGCTCTACAAATAATACATTGATGATTCAAAAGTCACCAAAGACAGAAAATAAATGTCACAGACGCCAGTAAATGAATTAATTATGAACTGCTAACACTGTTCCGCTCTCTCAGATTTGCCGGGCAGAAACTTTAGCACTCCAGACATTATTTATTCATGTGAGTCTGCAGTGAAAACTTATTTCCTCAACAGAAGCTAGAAGGCAAAGGAGGTCTACAGGACTGCATTTGATTATTGTTCTCATTATTCTTCTTGAGTCACTGACCCACTGTGGTAAAGGAGCTTCAGAAAGACCGCGTCACAGAGACAGGGCTAATTTTAACTTGCATATTTTACATTTTAATAATAGTTAATAGGGTTAATTTTAGCACTAGCTTCATCAAGGACTGATATGATGGATTAAATATGACACTATTCCTTCTTTTTTAATATTTAATGCAAGCCTGTCTTGAGAATGACAGATCCACATTTTAGTTACGGATGGTTGCTAAATTAAATTCTGGATCTTTCTGTTCATACTTGCCACTAATATCAAAGAAAGCTAAAACTCAACATTTGAGATTAAAATGTTTTACATTTTACATTAATTAACACTGTGAAACAAAACATTATCGGGTAATTTGGATGCAACAGTGAGGAATGTTACCTTCAGTCAGGAAGTTCCAGGATTAACAAGTCCATGTACAGGAAACAGAGCAGGCAGGTTCCAAGTTTTATTGACTGAGAGCCAACTGAGGACAAAAGGTTACAACAGAGGGCCACAGAGGAAAATGCACACAGTACTTTTCTGTTCAGAGAATGGATGGTTATCATGGCAGGGTTCTTTTTTTTAACAATTAGTGAGGTGGCTGTTAGGTTCCTGGACACTCAGTGTTTATTCTGCAATGATGGCTAAAGCAGTTGATACTGAAGGACAACGCTCCTTTGTCCACATGAGGAAACAATAATAGTATCACTGAGGAAACTGTGGCGCCTTTCTAAAACTGATTTACAAGTAGCACCTCTATTATTTCTACATATGTAAGATGAAAGGGAAAAACAAACGGCAGTGATAAAGATGGCTATCTAGTCCACCTATACAGTACAAGTATAGATTATTAATATATTAACTTATTTATTAGATTAGAATATTATACTAAAGATTATGAAGCTCATATAATATTGAATAGAAGTTCGTTCCACATCATTGGGCCTGAATGAGCAAAACCATAATGTCCACTGTTTTAAGCCTGTACTGTGGAACCTGTAAGTGATTCACCAATCGGATGGATCCGGGAGCGGGATAAGGTGCTACTGGACTGAAGTCATGAGTTCCCTAGAGTATTTAGAAGTAGAATGGGAGCCTTCAGTTTTCAGGCCCCTCTTTTATAGAAACAGCTTCCAGTTTGGATTCAGGAGACAGACACTATCTCTACTTTTAAGATTAGGCTTCAAACTTTCCTTTTTGATAAAGCATATAGTTAGGGCTGGATCAGATGACCCTGAATCCTCCCTTAGTTATGCTGCTATAGGTGTAGGCTGCTGGGGGATTCCCATGATGCACTGGGTGTTTCTTCTTCACTCATGATGTATTAAGAGACCTCTCTGCACTGAATCATACTTGTTTTTAACCTCTATCTCTCTTCCACAGCATATCTTTTATCCTGCCTTCCTTCTCTCACCCCAAACGGTCGCAGCAGATGGCCGCTCCTCCCTGAGCCTGGTACTTCCTGTTACAAGGAAGTTTTTCCTTCCCACTGTCGCCAAAGTGCTTCCTCATAGGGACTCATATGATTGTTGGGGTTTTCTCTGTATTTATTACTCTAGGGTCTACCTTACAATATAAAGTGCCTTGAGGCGACTCTTGTTGTGATTTGGTCCTGTACAAATAAAACTGAATTGAATTGAATATATGTCAATGAACTTGGTGAATGTTGTCAGCAGTGCAGACTGAAACGGACCCCTTCAGCCTCGGCAGTTTGTGCTCCACTTTATTAATAAATCACAGCCTGGATACAATAAATAAGGGGATAGATAAGAAACAAATAAAATACATGTGTGGGTGCAAAGAATATATAATCATGGCTTTAAAAAAAAGGAGAGACAGAGCGCAAGTCAAATGCTGCGTCTTCAGTGAGCACTAAACCTGCAGCTTAGTTCTGTCATTTGATCTTCGAGGCGCTTTGCAGGCAGTCAAATATAAGACAGGTGCCTCATCCACACCAAAATAAAAACATTACAATTAAAAGCTGCTTTTTAACCATGCTCAGGTAATGTGTGTGTCATGTTAACCTGCTCATTTTAGTTAAAGGATCGGCCTAGAGTAAATACAACTTCTGACTTTGGTCTACTTTTTAATGCTCCTGGACTGGTTACCTTAAAAAAAGCTAAAGTTAAGATTTAGCAGTGTCACAATAATGAAACCATTTCCTGGCATCTGACTCCTTGTGGTCACGAAATCAGTGGGGGTAATTTGAAAGGTACTTGTCTGACATTTTTAAGGTTTTTATTAAATTAACAGCTCTAAATGAGGTTCCCTTGGTGGACATTTGACTAAACTCAGCAGGCAGCTTCTACAAACTACACATTCCATCTTTTCTGTTTGATTTTCTTCTCGTTAACAAGTGTCCATTTCATGCTGCAGTCCTGCTGGTTGGCTAGTTGGTGTAGATGATAGCAGCAGGCACACGACGAGACACTCATCTTAAACTCCTGACAGGGTCTGAAAATGACCACGACCACAGTTATTGTCAGCTGTATTAATCAAGCTCAAGCAAAGCAAATGTAAACACATCTTTGGAGCATCAACACATCCAACATCAAACTTCAATACAGATGCAGGATGCCTCACAGATGCCTGTGAAAGGATCGTTTATATATAGCCTTGGACATTTGGACCATGCACATCTGCATTTGCATCTCTGTAGGTTTGAAAATGACTGAGTGGAACTGAGCAGGAAAAAACTCCAGCCAATTGCCAAAAAAAATAACCTCTGAGGTGTTTTCCAGCAGATGAGTGAACAACTCCACAACAAAGTGCAATTAGCATGAAACTACAAAGCTTAACACAATAGACAAACAGACACTGAGTGAACAAAAAGACTGAGAGAAAAGGCAGCTGGTGATGAAGTGCAACCAAACAGCTGGTGACATTTTCAGAGTGAACTCATTCAGCCTGAAGACAAAAGACCCCAAAAAACAAAAGACCCTCAGACGCTGCTGACACGTTCACCTCTGACAGACAGAAACACTATTCACGTGCTGACATTTAATCATCTCCTGATATTTTACTGTTTGCATCGATTCGGAACATCATTCAGTCGTTTCTCCATCTGTCCATCCACTCAGTGGATGTCTGAAAGTTCTCCAAAACCTGATCACTCGTTTGAAATATCACTACTTTCCATAATCAACTCACTATTTTTAGGATTTCTTTTTGTTGTACATAGAAATATAAATTAATTGAACTGCAGATTTACATAATAAAAGGCTTATAAGGGAGAAGAAGTGGATATATTAATACTGAAATTAATGGCAGTTTAAATAATATTTTTTTATGACGGGATAGTAAAAGTAATAAAAAGATGATAATAAAACACAAGACAGACTTAATCTGAATTAAAGTGATGGTGCAGACCTCAGCCTGACTGAAATGGACCTTAAACATTTGCTAACGTTAATGAACTATAGCAACATTGCAAAGAAGAGTGGGCCAAAGTTGTACATGACTTCATCAGAGACTGATGAAGTCATGTACAAAGTGATGATTTCAGGTTATTGCTGCTAAAGGTGCACTGTTAGACTTTTCATCGCCACTTTACGGTAACATACTGGCGTCACTGTTGCCAGCGTCATACCATGACGCCGTGTTACGGTAGCTTACCGTTCTGCAGGATGATACCGTTTTTTGCTGGTGTGGTATAATACTCTTGGACAAATTATGGTAACGCACCGTAGCCTTTTTTACGGTATCTCACTGGCGTCACTGTCGCCAGTGAGATACCGTTATGTCGTTATGTCGTAAATTACCTCAACAAAGTAACATCATACTGTGATTAAGAAATTGGTATACTACCGTTTACTCACGGTATGTCACTGTAAGCCCGCTGCAAGGTAATAAACTGCAATATATTAACCAGTAACTTACCGTTATCACGCATCATCAGTACCAAAAATATTCATCTCTGCTAGAGGACACAGTGTCCCAACAGGCGGTCATTTACTGTTTAACAGGTCGTAATTGACCGTAATGTCAGTTAACACTAACATACTGTAAGAGACTGGAGGGTTCCAAAAAAATTGGATGGATAGATAGACACACACACACACAAAATATAATTCATGTGCTTTACACCACTTTATTTCAATTCTGATTTTTCCCTGCTGAAATACACATTTCCAAAATCAAAAACTGAAAAGAACTGAAAACATATTTTCATTGAGGAAGCACTTGTTTTTACTAAACCATGTAATCCATTATTTTCTCAGATGGTTGTACAAACAATAACAATAACAATATTATGTCATATCCATATCATGGCAGACAACATATGTTCAAGTGTTGGGTTTTCTTATTTATATTTTGTAGGGTCTTAAACCTACAATGTGAAGTGCCTTGGCATTCATTTTGTTGGCACCATACAAATTAACTGAATTGTAATGAATATAATATCAAACTGTTGCACTCAAAAAACCTATTGGACAGAGACAGCGTCTTGCAAGATAGCAAGAGAGCTTGTCTTCATTGTTGCTCGTCTTGTGTAAATGTCCAGAAGGCATAGGACATAGATAATCTGTGGAAACACAGGTAACAACACATTGGTCACTTAAATTATACAAGAAATTCACTAAAAATGGCAAAAACAGTTACCTAATTTGTGACATGAGGGTCAATGTGAACAACCTTTTGCTTCACAGTGGTCCCAGGGCAACATGTTGTCATTATGCAACATAAAATAATTTCAATACTTCACTTCTTCACACTGTCTAGATAGTCATAAAGCAAATAGCTATGTACAGTTAATTGTTAATGGCCTTATGTACATAAGTCCATTTTAACATATTATAATTGTACAAAATTGGCAATTATTCTACACATTAAACACACCTAACAAACAGTCAGCCCAGTTAAATTACCGGAGATGAATCAACTGTATGGTTATTTTGGAGTTTATAGTTTGTGCTGCTGTTAAACTTTACAGTATTGACTTCAGTATTTTTGCTGTTGGTGTAGCTAGACTACCATGTTGATCAGTAATATGTAATGTGAAATTTGATATTGTTACTTTGCTTGATTCACTGAGACACATGTCCAACAACCTTGGTTTATAAAGGAAATTACAGAAATTTGAGCTAACAAAACAGAGACTGGATACCTGTGTCCACGAAAAGCTCCTGTGTCAAACAGAAATTTTAATATGGTCTAATCAGCTCTATTTCGTAAATGACTTCTTACCAAGCATAATCAGCCTTGGGGTGCTTGGCAGGCTTTTAACATGCAAACTGAACAATATAAATTTGCGTGCACTGAAGCCACAAAATTTAGAAATACACATAGTTGCAAAAAGTTCAGTGACCAATTACCTTTCCTAAATGGCATATGCAATGCAAAAAATAAGAGTATTGTCAATAGGGACCAATTCCCAGTTTTAACATGATCAAAATTATTCACAAAAGGCTTCAATAAACAGAAAATGTGTGCCGACAAGAGAACAGTGCACAAAAATGAAAAGATATTTGAGCTCGGCGCTTTAATGGGTTTAACATGGCTTAGTCAGCACTCCGCACCGTACAGGTAGTACAAGCACACCTGAAAACACTGACCAGCTAACAGCTTTAAGCATTTGGGCGCAACCTCGGTTGTTCACCGATTCACCTGTTGCAAACGTCCAAGTTTCTCATAAATCCATCGGCAACTATTACCTAACTAGTCTTTTGAGTCTCCACATTCATAGATATTGACATTTTGTCTTAGCATTTGAATGAAAATATCCTGGTAGGGTAGCTTAAAAGTCAAAACAAACAGTAATAAGAACGCATTTCGGACTTCTCTCGAATAAGTGAAAAAAAACACTTACCTTCAGACTGATTAGCTGGTTCCGATCAAACTTTAATGTGTCCCATGTCAGTCCGTTTTAGGGAAAAAATGTTAAGTGGTTTCATTTAATTTTGAGATACTCCCGCATGGACGAGCAATTTGGAGTCTAGCAGAGTTATCACGAATAGCATATGATCTTCAGATATAATCCAATCAACCTTGCATTTAATCCGATTGAACATCCAGTTACCTCTGACAACTTCTAGTTGCACATATCGGTTAACGGTCTCATCATCACTCTGTGCTGCAGCGAACTGGATCTGTGGCACAGAATAGTTGATGGCCATGTTGTTCTCCTGCTTTGCAGCTTTGTTTGAGTCTGAATTGCGGCTTAAACGTGCAAAACTAAGAGAAGCAGATCAATATTTTCTTCTTGTTGTTATTTAATGGTGGTTGGCAACCAGCGAAAGGAGCATTAACCACCTCGAGCAATATTTTCTATCCCCATTGCTGTTTAGAAAGTGAATACCCGACGTGTGCGTCATACGTCAGGTACGTTGTACGTCAGGTGAAGGTGTGGTGTCGGCTATTGCACCTGTCGCATTAAAAAGCTTTAAAAACGTAACAATCGCTTTAAAAACACAACCCAACGCGCTGAACTGTTATAATGTGTTACATTATCACGTATATCAGGACATCTCTTCTGAACCAAGACGAAGTGGTGCTACAAAGGAATTATTTCTTTAGGAGAGTGCATTTAATAGCAGTCTGGCCTGCAACAAAATGCACCGCTAAAAATACAGTTTCTGCTTGTCCCAGAATTTATTAATTTTGAGAGTGAAGTTGTAGTACTGATGCTGGTTAGTGGTGTAGGTTTCATGGATGTGACACTTTAACTTGTGTAAAATGACGACCACAGCATATTATTAGGTTAGTTCACTGTAGTTAGGCAGAGGTGTCTTAAAAAGTACCACCTTATAAAAAACAAATGAAGGTCCAGTATAAGAACGAATAAGAAGAGAAAAAAAGGAACACCCTGCTAAATGAAGTCATTTTTAAACATTACTCCAAATGTAGCCATTAGTTTTTGCTGCTGGCAATACAAAAAATGAGTATACTTCAATTATATTTCCCAAGTATACCTTACCTAGTACGTATACTAATAATGCTTTTATTTAGCTTTTAAATGTACTTTTTGTTCACCATAATTGCACTAGCATAATGTCATAATGTCTACAAGAGTATAATTAAAATATACTCGACTCTATCACAATACTAACCTTACAAGTAGAGATGGCACGATACCACTTTTTTATGTCCGATACCGATACCGATATCATAAATTTGAATATCTGCCGATACCGATATGAATCCGATATAGTGTTTTTTAATCAACAAAACTGTTTTTTAAATATCTTGCTGCATTTTGTATAAGTTCATACTCAAGTTTAAAACAACAACTACACTAAAGCTATTCTGTTATACCTGTATGCAAAAAAAAAAATATTTCATAGTTCAGCAATACTGATCAATCTAATAAACTTAAACCTACACCATCCTCCCTATTCTGGTATTTTAAAGAGTACTTAGCATAAATATTAAGCAACCTAACTAATAGGGCTCCAACTCCCAGCAACAACAAAAATAAATAAATAAAAAATAGGGAACCACCCCTCACGCGCCACCTCATGATGCTTAATCGACGTAATCAACCTTAATTTGATGCAGTGTGAAAAAAAATGCACAGAAATCAATTATTTTTCAAGAAATATTAAATAGATTCAACATCTTTCTTCAACAAAATTGCAGACTGCACAGATGGTACCTTCCCAAAGGAAAAAGTACTATAGCTTACTAGGGTATATTAGACTTAATAGTTACTATATACAGTAATTGACTACTATTCATTTTACATCAAATTAAAACTTTGGGTGTCAGATAATTATTTATTAAAAGCTAGACATTTTAAATGAGAATAAGAAAGAAAAGTATGTCTTTGTGCCCCCTTTTCCCTGTTAATGTCCTATCGGCCCCCCTGGCTAAACTTTGCTAGATCCGCCCCTGCACAGTTACCAGCGTCAGCTACGTAGAAAAAGATCCTCGAGTAGAAAGTAATATTAAATACATTCTAACAACAGCTGATCAAGCTTAAACGTGCTGCTGTTGTTCAGCCGCTGGTTTCCTCTTTCTGGTGCAAAGTGGGCCAAAAGCAAACTAGAGACAAGGACTCGCGACAGAAAAGCCGATCAGCTGATCGTTAAGCAGTTTCATGATTGAAGTAGCAGCAAGAAGAGGCAGTCGCTCCATATATCGTTTGTTAAGCTTAACGCAGGAATGCTTTACAAACATTCAGAGATGGACTTACACACTTGCTTTACTTCTCTCGGGGATAACTTTGTCGGAGATGAAATGCCGGGTTGCTAGCGAAGCTCCAAATGCTATCCAGACCACCGACAGGTCCTGCATGCCACAGCCGCTCTATCACGTGATGCATACTGCTCCGACGTGCTAACGTTCTGAGGTGAGTTACGGCGTGTTGCAAGTTTTGTGAGGTGCTTTCGTGATATTTAATGGATCGGATTACATTTTTTATTTTTCTCCGATATCCGATCCAGTAATTTAGGTCAGTATCGGACCGATACCGATACGTAATATCGGATCGGTCCATCTCTACTTACAAGTATACCATTAATTAATAGTATTAATAATGTTTCACATTGTTTGAATAAACAAATACATTTATTAATATATGAGGTTCCATTCAGTTCAAGGAATTAAATTTTAGTGTGGCTGCAACTTACTCCTTAAGTTAAAAATTATGCTGTATATTGTAGTTTATATGTTATACTACTTTCACAGTGAATCACATTTTATAGTAATACACTCTGAATGAGGATTTAAGTAATTACTCTTAGATCTACAGTAGAAAACAACAGAAATCCGGATGGTGTAATAGTATAATCTCAGTAACATCACCAATTGTTACATTTGCTGTATTTTACAGCTGTTTCCATGAGTACGGTGAGTTACCGTAAAAATAATGTAATCTCATGGAATTTTCCCACAATTACATGCAAATTACAGTACTAAACTGCAAACATCCTTTAGAGTTTTTTACTGTTGATTTTGCAGTACTAAGCTATGGAAATTACTGCAAAGGCTAACAGTGTGGTTCTACAGAGGAAGAAGAAGCACAGTGAATCCAGGGAAGGGTCAAAGTATAAGACAGCAGAATTTGCTTTTGCTTGAAATCCTAGTAGTGATGCATACAATGGAGCCCATGGTATAACACATACCTCAGGTGATTCTGGCTGCTTTTCTTGATATATCTTGATATGCCTCCTCCCCTCCGGTACTGGAGGCTATAGGGGGAGGAAGCGGGCTATATATTACCATCGTGGCATTTGTCCATTTGTCTTCCCGTTGTGTGGGTGAAGCAAGAGACAAATGAATAGAATGAAAAGAAATGAGGAAAGAGGGAGGGACTGGAAAGAGGAGGAGGTAGCAAGGGAGGATGGGAAGAAGAACATGACTTGCCAGAAAATATACGTAGGGCAGAAGACTAGATGGGAAAGAAGAGAAGAAAGTAGACTAAATAAAATGACAAAGGTATATGAAGTACAGACTGTGCAAAACCCTTAAGACAAGGTTTCATATGTTCATATGTTTTTTTTTGTGATGAAATACTTCATCACAAAAAACGGCATTAAAAAAGAAAAAAACAAGTTGATGTCAAATGTTGAATATGTAGGCAAAGGACAATTCTTGGTAACAAAAACGTAGTGACTGGCCTTTGTAGCTGAGGTAGTCCTGACCAATCAGACTTGAGAGTGTTCTGGTTGCATTCAGTAAACAGTCCGTGTGGAGAGCTATAACTTAGATTGCACTACCTTTGATGCAACAGAAATCCCAAAATATTGGCCACTGACAGGAGAGGACATCATGGCCACGGCCTAAAATCATCAGATCACAACCACAGGTACGTGTTAGTTCTGATATTATTAAAATAATATCATTTTAAAACAAACTTTGACAATAATGATCATGTAGAATCCTAAACAGTGGACGCATCTGAGCACTTTTCTCCCCATCCTGCTGTAGTGGATACAGGCGAAAATGCAGCACTGCTGCTCCATGATCTAAACATTTATACATGCAATTACAATGATTAAACTTAATGTTGCACCACATGATGCACAGTAAACATGTACACCCTCTTTCTTTCAGTCTGTTGACTCGATTCAGAGAGTGCTAACAGTTTGATGCCCCCACAGGTGCTAATTCAAGATGCAGACACGAGTCACCTGCTAACAGCTGCAAACGCCACTGTCCTGGTCAGCATGTGAAACCCCCCCAGGGCCAAACATCTGTTCCCATGCTCCTTAGCACTGACTCTGAGTGGTGCACAGATCACTGCCGCTTGATGCTTTAATATTACTACGATAATAAATTCTCATGTGTCACGACTGAACAAGTACTGAAGGTGCTCATTTATGTTAACGAGTAAAGACAGTATGTGCAGTCTGAACTGCACCAGTTTCATTCATGTTTTTATTTATAAGGTTGCTATAACAAAATGTTACAGCTGTGAACATGCTAACTATTATTTGATGTGTGCCGCTAATTCATACAGCAAAAACACAAAGTTTTGCCTCGAAATGATTTGTAAAAATACGGCTATTTTACCATCTCTCCATAACTGAAGGTTTTAAACGGTAATAGTGTAGAGGTTTCCCCTGAGAAGACTCTAAAGCTGTGAAACGTGTTCACCGCACACTGAAAGCAGTAGGAAAAAATTCACACAACAAAAACCTTGCAGCAAGGAAAAAAAACAAAAACCATTTGTACACAGAAAAAAAAAGGCTGAGGTTGAGCTGCACGATAACAGAAAATAGCTGCAAACCTTTCTTTCGCCCAGTAACCGTACACTTCCTGAGATGAATGTGTCCAAAAACAAGGAGAAGAATCATGACGATGATGCACCAAAATCCAGTGCATGTTCGTCTGCCGCTGTTTGTACGGGACAGACGTCCTGAGAGGGGTGAATGCTTCATTATGCATGTACAGATAAGTGGTTTGACTGTCTGCTCCGCTGTGCAGGACAGATCTGGGCTAAAGGCGCTGCTTCTCCAAAGATGCACGGAAACACGTCCACAGATAAAGAACTGTGTTTTCTGCACAGCAAGGTGTCCAATGGAGTCAGTGTCCACACCTTCTGGTTGGTACATGAAAATCAAAAGTCAAGAAGGCCTCCAAAGTGAGCAGGATTCATCTTTTGACCAAGAATACTTCAAAATACATTTTTAAAAATCTAAAAGCAGACCTGCAGCTTTAGCTCTGATCAAAGCGTTCTGATTCGCGTCGATCTGATGCTTGGATGCCGATCGGGTTTACTGAACCATTTTTATTTTCTCATTCCTCAAAGGAAGAAGGAGATTTGCGTTGATGTACTCTGATACAGTACTTAACTTAGGTGTTCTTTTGGACAGCTCGTTTAAACAAGTGTCCTCTGTAGTACAGTCTAGCTTTTACCAACTACAACAAATCTCTAAGGCTAAGCATTACATACCGCGAATGGATCTTGAAAAACTTATCCATGGATTTGTTACTTCAAGATTAGACTAGGGCAACTCCCTTTACCTGGGCCTCCAATCTGCCCTTCTTCATAAACTACAACTTGTCCAAAATACAGCGGCACGCCTTTTAACTGGTACTAGAAGGTTTGATTCTATTACTCCAAACCTTGCTCACCTACATTGGCTGCCCATCAAATATCGGATTGATTTTAAGGTTTTATTGCTTACATTCGAAATCGTAAATAATATGCTATTTAACTGAACTTCTCCACCTGTATACTCCTAGGAGAGCACTTCAATCATCGAGTCAAACGCTCTTGGTGCAACCTAGGTCCCGGCTGAAAACCAGAGGTGATCGTGCCTTTGCCATTGCTGCATTTAACCTCTGGAACAGTCTTCCAGCTGATATTCGCGCTTCAGAATCTATTCAATCTTTAAAACACGACTGAAAACGTATTTATTTGATCTTGCATTTTCGATTAGTTAGTGATTTATCAGATGTACACTTTGTACTTTTATTGCATTTGTATGTAATTTTAACCTATTGTGTTACTGGGTTTTTCCAGTTGATATTTCTGTGTTGATTTTACCTAACTTTTATACTAGGAGTGAAATATTTCTTTTAACATAGTGAATTAGTGCTTTGTTTTGTCTGGGAATGTATTTGTACTCTACTATTGCACTGATATGTAATTAATTTTATTTCATATTTTACTATTGAAAAGCACTTTGGTGTACCTCTGGTGTGTGCTATATAAATAAAGTATTGATTGACTGATTGATGTTGATGTGGCTGTTTGAGCCTTAACTTACACACAGTGCAAAGAAAACGTGTCCTACTCCAAATAGTTAGGTAACAGATAAATTTAGACATCTGAAGTTTGTCAAAGTCTATATTTGGCAAACCGCTCCACATCTTTCACATCTCTCAGAGTTGAAATGACTCTTTTCCTTTTTTGGGTTTCATTTTCTTTCTTGTTCCATTTATTTCAACTTTTACACACCATCCTCCACTGATTACACATGCACACAAAATGTTCTGTCAAAGAACAAAACTCCTCTCCGTTGGTTATAAAACCCTGTTAGAAATGCAGGAAATAAAGCCAGCCATGGCTGTTTTCTCATGTTGGATTCCAAACGAGTATATGACCAGAATGTAAGAGATAATGAGATGCGTTCGTTGGTATGAACGTGTGAGATTACTGCTGAATATAAATGCTGTTTGTTTCTTCCTTCAGCTATTT
The DNA here is from genome assembly GCF_041146795.1 of Maylandia zebra. Taxonomy (NCBI): domain Eukaryota; kingdom Metazoa; phylum Chordata; class Actinopteri; order Cichliformes; family Cichlidae; genus Maylandia; species Maylandia zebra. The sequence continues at coordinate 23,107,074 of NC_135168.1, read as the reverse complement.
TTCCTGTCAGAGCGTTCACTCTATCCTCCTCCCTCCCATTTCACTCCATTGGGGTTAAGAGGGCTGTGGTAAGTGGCCAGCAGCATGCTGGGAGGGTGGGTGGCGATGCTGTGTGGGTGGGAGGTTTGTTACGCCTGCCAACTGCTGAGAGAGGGAGAGCTGTGCTGGAAAAAGGAAATTAAAAAAAATACTGGACGCTTACATTTACTTTACTGTCAGGAGGATTTCAACTATATTTTTATTGTTTTCCAGTTTTTCCTGTGGAATCACATTTTCTTTGCGGCATCATCTTCAAATATTTTGTTGCTGATATTTGTTATTTAGCAATTTGGGATAAAAAATTAACCTGAAATCAAGATCATCCATGATTTACTGACAGCGGCCTTATTGATTAATACATTTTGCTTTGTGTGGGAGGGGTGTAATGAAGTTACGCCCTGTTAGCTCTTCCAGTGGGTGATTAGCATTAAACACAGAGCTTAAAAACACAAAGGCCGCGATCTGACAGAGGCCCCGCATACAGTCGCATTGTTTTTAGAGTGTATATCAGATAATTGCAGAGCTTACTGCACACAGCAGGAAGTCTTGGGAAACTGTATTGAATCCAACACTGAAGCATTTTGTTTAAATGTGCATGCGTGCCAATACTGGTCAACTGCAACATAGTTATAAACTGAAGTCTAGAACGATACTTTATGCATTTCAATTAAAATCAGTGATTAAAGCGTTGAGACAGACATCGAGGCTGGCTTCATACAATTTATTTGCACCTATTAGAAACACCAATGCTCAACAAAAACGAGGTAACACAGCTGACCTACCAACAGCTTAACCTGGAATATATCTTCCTTTTACATGTCAGAACCTTCCACTATTACCTTTAGACCCCAAATATGTTATGATATTGCTGGTCTTTCTCTATCAGACTTCATTAGCCCTGGAGGATTCTGACCACAGATGAACAGACAGAGCTGTCCAGAGATGTTGGCAGTGACAACAACATCACAAAGAAACTCTCTTTGTGTGTAATCGTTGTTGATCTTTGAATGAGGTGAATGAGGTACAGTCTTATACAGAGGGCTACACAGGGCTCCATGGTGCGTGGTCAGTGCAGTGTGTATGTGGTATGTGCTGAGCCCAAATACCGTAACATTCTTTTCACGCCCAGATGTGCTGCATATATCTAAAAGCCATCAGAAGGAAGAACGCTAAAAGTCCACAGAGACCACAGTACAGTGAGATGCAGGAGATTTGACCCCAAATAAATTGTTCATGGAGAAAAAACTACAGCAGCAGAGTTTAGAAAGATGGTGAAATGGATAGCAGTGCGTACAAGTGGCTTCAGTTTGTCCAGATATTAACTGGCACACTTCTCATCATGACTGGAGGTCACAGCCTCAACTGTAGAGCATCACGTTGAGTTGGTTCATAATTGATGAAAGCAGATACTCCATCTGGGACAACTCATGGCATCTCAACACAAACACCTGCATGTTCATTTTTTGTTTTTCTCGCAGGTGCAGAGATTAATCAGATCATTTAAGAGCTGCTGTGGACAGGAGGCGCAATTAGAGCATCCTAAAACTGTTTTAAGACTTGAAAAAGTTTTTCAAATCTTCTCGATTATGTATCAATAAAAACAACAAGAGCGTCTCCAGTGTTCTCCATATGCATCCACTCCATTGTCCAGTCCATGTACAGAGATCTAATTCTAATTCATGACCTATTTCTGTTCTAGGCCTCGTACGGTGAAACGAGACACTACAGTCACGCTGCCAACATTGTGCTGAACAGTGTAGCGGGGCCAAGTTTTGCCCCATTTCCTGTTACAGACTTGCAGTGTGAAGAGCACCATGATAAGCACAGTGACAGCTGTGTGTTAAACACAACTTCAGAGGCCTCAGAGCAGCGGCAGCTCGCCAGAGCAGGCTAATGCCCGCATACATGAAGACTTCCTGTGCAAAACACAAAGAGAGGACAATGAAACGTGCAACTGAAAAACCCAGCATAGCATTTCAGCAGGACTTTGGTCTGAATATACTGAAGGCGGTCAGCTGGAATTGAGCAAAATGGCTTTGCTTCGACGTGGACACAGTGTGGACCGGGCACAAGTTATTTAACTGAGAGATGCGAGTGCAGTTAATTAGGTTGGGATTGCGGACAGTGATTCATTACATGGCTGATTGAACAATAAATCGGCGTGTTTTCTGAGGGGTGAGATGAGGGGCTCTGTGAAGCCGAGGTCTAAGTGCGGAGACCAAAGAGACGGAGAAACCCTAAAACTGATGTGGTTCTGAGAAAAAACAAAAATAATGAGTTGAAAAATTACTTTTCCCTGCCGTTTCTTTGTTGAGCCAGTTTTGTAAGACAAAAGAAAAAATAGGAATTTGTGAATTAGAAAGAAATTTTGTCATTTTTACATGAAAATGTCTTTTCAGTTCATTGGACCATTTTAATTCTAGTCATATCCCACTCATTTTAAACTACATTAAAAATCTGAATTCTGAACTTGTCTTCTACCATTCATACTACTTCAAGTGAGCCACACAAACCAGCTGATTCCATTTCATATAAAGCTCAACCTTTCTGACAAGTCCCGACCTCTCTGCAGGATTTAGTTTTCCTGTAAGTCTTTGGTTTTGAAGGTTTCTTCTGTGTGTGGAGCAGATTGCAATCATGCCATGCACATTCTCATGTTTTTCCATTTCTGTCATTTGATAATACAATACATGCAAAAACACAGGAGAAAACATGCACTGAGTCAAATAATGTAGTTTAAAAAAAAAAAAATACAGTTGAATTCAACACCTATACACACAGCCAACATTTTTTCCCTTTAAGACCCAGTCTTACAGATTAAAATGGATAATAATAAAAGAAAGTCATCCAGATGACTTTCAGCCTTTGACTCCACCACAGCAGCAAAGAAGACATCAAGGTGAAGACACCACGTCAGAGTGAAGCAGTAAAATGCACTGAGAGCGCTCCGTCTCTTCACCCTCCCTCCTGGTGCACAAGCTGCTTTTTCTCCCAAGTCAGCCAGAACTGTCGCCCATTGGCAAACACTGACACGGTGAACCACGGCAACAGGTGCCAAAGGGTCGTTGCCAGGGCAACAGAGGCAATTTGCATCAGCCAGTAGATAAGCGATAAAGGAAGGAAGACATGCAGGCTAAGTTTAAGAAGCAAACTGCATCTGCTGCCACTTGTGGGCCTCAGACAACACCAGGACGAATGTCATTAGCTGATGCATGCAGGGCTACATAACATTTATGTGACAGCTCCACCGTCCACCACAGCCCTGACATGTGAATGTCATTTCATTCGATCCCAATATGTATAGAGGAGAAGTGCACATTTCCAGTGTCATATTTTGATTCTTCTACACTGTAAGTGTGGCTTCACATGGGTCACAACAATCCTTATTTATCTTACACTGAGCTGTGGTGCCATACTGACTGGCTGCCCCTTATAAACAGAAGGCTTGAACAGCCGGCTGTTGGGGCTTTCGCAGCCTGTGATGATCATATAAGGATATTCAGTCTTTACATCATAATCAGCCCAAAGTAGAAACAAAAACTTCATAGATAGATAGATAGATAGATAGATAGATAGATAGATAGATAGATAGATAGATAGATAGATAGATAGATAGATAGATATTAGGGGTGCAACGATACTCGTATCGATATTGAACCGTTCGATACAGTGCTTTTGGTTCGGTGCGCATATGTATTGAACAATACAAAATTTTTAATTTATTTTACCAACTTTCCTTCTGACGATGCTGTCTGTGTTGAGCGCTCAGTGAATCTGCGCTCGACAGTGCAGCCTAGGCGGAGTGGTCCCTGTGGTAATCGGAGCACTAGGTGCGGTGACTCCCAAACTAGGCGAGTGGCTCCAGCAGATCCCGGGAATAATATCGGAGATCTCTGTCCAGAAGAGCGCAGTCCTGGGAACAGCTAAGATACTGCGCAGGACCCTCAAGCTCCCAGGCCTCTGGTAGAGGACCCGAGCTTGAAGGATAAAACCGCCCGCAGGGGCGTGCTGGGTGTTTTTTACACACACACACATATGTGTATATATATATATATATACACATATACACATATATATACACACATATATATATATATATATATATATATATATATATATATATATATATATATATATATATATATATATACACATATATATATATATTTTTCTTTTTCTTTTATTTATTTATTTTTTAATATGGAAAAAGTATCTGAACCTAAATTATCAAGGTCAGCCAGAAGTTTGTGTGTTTAGCACAAGGATTACTTGCATTATTGAAAACCTTGACCGTGTTTAGCATAACTGTAACAGTATATTAAAGTAAATGAGGAAAGGCATAATAAAACTATGAGTTTGCATTTTTAAGCGGAAAGTAAGGGGGTCAAAGTGACATCACATCACACTGACCCCGAGCCCACTACAAGTCCATTAAATGTCTGAGTGGTCATTAAAAAGCAATAAATGTGAAAATGTTTTACAGTGAGTCACCTAATGGGAAACAAAGTGAAATCTATCACAGGTGTGAGACTTGTAATGAGCCAGGGAGGCATCGATGACTCATACAGGTTTTAGAATGAGTCATCAATTTAGAGCCGCTGCACAGCGTATCTGTCTGGGTACGAAGAGACAGGCAGGTAGACTGGGATAATCAGAAAAGCAGGCAGATGTGTCGAGGGACAGACGGACCAGACGATGTGTCGCTTAGCAAACTGATACGTTGAATGAATATCAGCCGAAGCAGCTGACAGGCAGTCACACTGATATACAGATAATTATGTATTGACAGGGAACAAGGGATCAAATACAGCCAGATGGGAAAATGATGACTGTTTAAGGAGCACGTTGCCAAAAAAAAAAAAAAGAAACTCAAACAAAGCACCCAGAAATGCTGATGTGAAGCAAAATGTCTTATTATTCTGTCGTCTAGATTTCCTTGAGACTAATGTGTGCAAGAGCGGTTTAAAAAAATCTGATAAAAGTTTAGTTATTGGATTTAACTGAACACCAACATACAAAAGCACAATTTATTACTAATTGTTGAAATATATTACACGATGAGCACAAAGACAGTGTGAGGAAAGTGCCTTAAGAAAGTCAGTGAAGCCATAAAGGGATGTTGGTAAACTTCTGAGGACTAGTCAGATCCAAAATGAAGATACAGACTGTCATGGTCCTGGGTTGCTGATCCAGTGCTGTGTGTTTATGGACTAATCATTATGGTGTTTCTAGAGTGACTCATATTTCCTAGTTTAGTTTTTCTTGTTGTTTATCCCTAGTGGTTCTGGTTTTGTCTGCAGTGTTTCCTGTGCTTGCCAGTCTTGTTGTCATGTCCTGTCCATTATAGTCTTCGTCTCTGTGTTCTGTCTTTAGCACACTCCTTAACGTCTCTCTCTCTCCTTCTCTGTCTCTCCTACTGATAAGATTTATTTTGAAGCTACCTTGTCTCAGGTGTATGTTCAGTTTTGCTTCCCCTGTTCCATCAGTCAGATTTGTTTCTGCTGTGTTTCCACTTGTGTCCCATCCTCTTGTTATCCCGTGTATTTAAGTCTCTAGTTTATCACTGTTCCTCGTCACCTCAGCAGTCTTCATGTCCTCCTGCTGTGTGCTTCATGTTTTGCAGCCTAGTTACCACGCCAGGAGTTTATTGTTTTGTGCTTTGAGTTTGTAGTTCTCAGCAATAAAGCTGATTAAGTTCATGTTTCATCTTTGGAGTCCTGCATTTGGGTCCAGCCTCTGCTTGCCACACAGCCAGACCCTGACACAAACTGCAGTGAGACACAATAGCAGAGTGGAGAAAGCAGTGCTCAGATGAAGCAGAAATTAACCTCTATCAATATGATGGAAAGAAATAACCAACTTTACCACATGCTGACGGTCTTCTACTAAATATGTTGAAAGTCTTCGATGGGCAAACCTTCTGTCATTACACTGGAGCTTCATCCACAACAACCAGAAGTGTAACAGTGTGTGTGTGTGTGTTCCTGTCTAGCTATCTTTGTGAGGACCGAAATCTGTATTCTACTATACTTGTGAGAACCAACAGTCACTTGTGAGGACACACTCACCGGTCCTCACAAGTTTGAAGGCCTGTTTGAGGCTCAAAATGTGGTTTTAGTGTCAGGGTTACAATTAGGTTATGGTTAGGTTTAGGGTAAGGGTTAGGTAGGACTGGGCGATATATTGAGTTTTTTTAAATTATCGATATATTTTTATACGAGATATAAAGATGTGACAATATCGTTTATATCGATATAGTATTGAAGTCCAATTTATAATGTTAATCGATATAATCGATATAATGTTACGTTATAATTATACTTGTGGAGCCGCAAGTTTGCCTCTCTTTCTCTGTCCACTTTTGTCTCTACGCAACTACTCGGCCTCGCCTCTCCTTCACTGAACACAACTCCCCCTCCCCCATCGCTTCACCTGCAGGCAACGACAAGATGGACATGGCAAATCTCCGCTAACGAGTTACCGCGGATCGCCCCGTGCGTGGGGCTGGACGGCGTCAACGTGTTAGCGAGCTAATTGCGCTAACGAGCTAACGATATGCAGCCCCTGTGGGCTGCATGGCCTAAAATCCTTTCATTTTCTCAAAATTTGACAGTGCGCCTTATATATGAATTCTGGTTGTGCTTACTGACCGCAAACTGATTTTATGTGGTACACGGTGCTCAGCAATCTGTCAAAAAATGTTTTATTACGACTTTGCAGCTGCACCGCTTGATGGCTCCAGACTACGGCTACCGTAGTCGCGGAGTAATACGCGAAGTAATACGGAGTAATCGCCTCGCGGAGTAATACGTACAGTGCATCAACGTAATATTACTGTATTGTGTGTGTATAAGGACCATAAATGGCACCTGTAAGAGACGTGGTTACGAAGCAGATTTCAAACTCAAGGCTGTCAGTCACGCAGTAGAATTTGGGAATATAGCAGCTGTGAAATCTGTCTTTGTTATTATGCTCAGCGTCTGTTAGTTTACATTTTGACTGCACAGTTGTGAGCTTTTTGTTATGCACAAAAACAACATTGCTTTCTTTTATTTATGGAGAATTATTATTTAATTATTATTATTTGGGGCGACCGTGGCTCAGGGGGTTGGGAAGCGAATATGGGCTCAAAATGTGGTCATAAATATTTTGTACTTGTAAAAAAGATTTGTATGTGTAAAAAAGATTTGTGCGTGCATAAAAAAAATTTCTGTGTGGACTTAGCCAAAAAAAACCCTGCAAGTTACAAGTACGAATTTTGACCCTATTTTTCTTCCTTTAAGCTGATTGGTCAATGTCATGTCAATCACAAATTAAACAATCCAATCAGAGAACAGATGGGTTTGGCTGTCGGAGGGGCACTTTTTTGAACTGCAGGTCCTTGGGCCACTTCGGAGGTGGGGTGCCCCCAGCCTCTGGGCCTGGGGCTCGGTCACTCAGGCACAGCTGGCTGCCGGCAGAACTCACGGGCGTGTCACTGCAACCCCCCCTGGCTTCTGCTCCGCGGCTGCTGAGTGAACCCTCATCTGGGACTCTCCTCAGCTCTTTCTGGGACAGTGGCGCGGCTGCCCCTCTGTTAGTCTTCCTTGGTCTCTTGTGTTCTGGGTAAATACTAGATTAATATTTAGTATTTACTGTCATATTCCCATATATCATTGTGATGTTGTTTATTCTATTACTCTTGTTCTCATGTAAGGTCTCGGGTGTTTGCGTGCTCTACATTTGTAAGGATTCAGGGGTTTTATTGTAATTTCAGCACATGAATTCACTCAATGTGAAACTACATTTAGCACTCAGATACTGGCTAAGGCCATCAAGAGCAAGAAACACATTTACAGTGTGACTATAAATAAGAAACATCCACAATGGGCTGTACATTTGTTAAAAACATCAGAACTAGAAAAAGAAAAGGAAGATGTGTCACTGAAACTAAAAATGCCAAATCAAACGTGTGGAGCTGCCTGCTGTGGTGCCCCCTTGTGACAAAGAAGCAGCTGACAGTAGTAGTAGTAGTAGTAGTATGTGCTCGTTCGAAACTTTATACTGTTCAAGCAAAACAATTTGAACTGCCAACTCTTTTGGGTAGTGACCTCCAAAAACATCAATAAAACTATGAAAAAAGGGGCAAAATGTCAAATAAAGTGTTTTAGGTTTGCACACCTATCCTTTCTTCATCTCATCAAATCAAAACAAATTTATATTGACTAAACAAAAATAGTCCCGCTGATAAAGGTACATTAGTTGAATAGGGCTAGTTGTTCTAAAATTTTGATTTCAAGGACTTGTTTTTATTTTTTAAGTTTCTATAATGCTCCTTCATGTCCAGCCAGCATGATATATAGAAGAAAAGAACATTTTGAGGCTAAATGAAACCTTATGCCAAACAAGCTGACAAAATTGTAAATAATTTAAAAAACTGCAAAAATGTGAAGACAGACTGGATCGGGACAGAAAGCAGAAACAAGCTCCAAACTTATGTTCCATTAATGCCACGGTGCTGCCTCTGAAAAGGTCACCTGGTTTCAGACCACTGAGTCATGAATGAAGCCAAATGAAACGGCAAAAAGTTGACTACCCTGAAAATCATCACAGGAGAACAACAAGGTCAATTGTGAGCTGAACGTCTACCCTGGCACTCGTATCTATGCTTATTATTTCCATGTGACAGCATCCCTAACTGTCCCCCGGGTGGTGTCAAGCTAGTATCCAACCCTCTCGCAGTAGTTCAGGCTCAGTCGAGCCAGGCGCAGACTGAGCCTCATCAGAGCTCAGCATGAAGCATCAGTTATCTGCATAGCATTTCAGAAAGATTAAAAACACTCCATCCAGCCACTATCAGCCCCTGAAAACAGATGGATTAAGTGTCCATGTCAGAGTATGCTGTGTGTGTGAAATTCACTTTAAATTAAATAAAGTTACTTTCATACCACTGAGCTGAATTTTCAGCATATCTCAAGCTTTGGCACAGCCAGTGTTGGCACGAGGAAGGCCTCCGAGTGTCCTTTCTCACAAACTTGGACCGCTTTTGCATGCCTGATCTCAGCAGGGTTACTCCTGCTACAAAGCATTAGTTTTCATTAATTATTTTCCTAATTACCACAGTAAATCATGTCCACAGATATGATCACAGCTTAGCTGCTTCAAAAGGCGTATTTTTCTAGCTTACAATCAAAATAACCCAAGAGCAATGTTCCCTCTAAGCTGCGCGCGCGCAATTGCGCACTGCTGGCACGGTCTCTGCGCACAGAAAATCTGCGTTGCGCACAAAAAAAATCTAACCTGAATTGAAATTAAAATTAAAACTTTAACAATTCTGTTTTGCAGTGTTAGTCAGTAAGTGACTGGCTGCTCCCGTATGGGATTAGAACGATGCCACCTTATCCCATAGTCCAGCCAATGATGCGATTCACATTCGTATATACGCAGCTAATCAACGTCGTTGACAGGCTATGACAGCGTCCTTATGTGTCGACAACAGTGTTTTAGCTAGCAAAGCAGCGTGGCTGATGTGGAGTGAAGCCACGTTAATGACACCATGTACAACTATTGGAGATGTGAGCAAGACAGAACAATTGACAGGACACAATAGCAGAAGTGTGGACTTTATACCTGTTTTTAAATTGTGTTGATAGGCCACGTAAAACCAGAGTCAATAGTCAATAGTTTTGTTGCGTGTGTCAGAACAATGAGGCGACTGCTGAATGTTACAGGTGTTACAGGAGTGATACATCTCCTGTTGTCAGGCCTGCAGGTATCAGGGTGTTGTTCTCCTTTATCTCATAGTGGACAGAAATTATTTTTTGGAGTGGCAAAAATAATTTGTGTGGCATCAAATTTGATGCAGAATAGCTGATTGTTCTGTAAATAGTTTGAAATGTTTATTTTTAAAAAAACGCCTTGGCTGCATTTTTAGGTAAACAGCTGCAAAAAAAACATTGTTGTTTGCATAACTCAGTTACTTTTTTGAAGAAGTACTATATAATTGCCCAACATTGGTCTTTATATACTGTAGTTTGCAGACACAGAGTTACAGGACTCTCTCCCAGACCACAGACTCATAATACAAGTCAGAGCTTTATAAAAAAAAAAAAGAAAGAAAAAAAAAGTTGTTTTTTCAAAATTGGACTTCAAGTTATTTTTACTCCCAATAGTGTTAACATACTACACGGGTCATGAACAAGATTTTTTTTTAATTTTCATTGTAAGTGGGCTAAAGCAGTTAATTAAAAGTAGTCTAACACAAATGTAAATGCTGCAATTTGATTATTCTAATAAACATGTAACTTGGATGGATTCAGTGCTGGCATTACCACAGCGCACACGTCTAATGTCGCTCACAGTGGTCCAAGGGACCGCTCAGGGAGTTTGTGTGTTTGCTCAGACACATGAAAAATTAGAGGGAACATTGCCCAAGAGTCCTTTTGCTGACACACAGTGAAGGAAACTGGAATTTCATCAAAAATGTGAAGATCTGAGGCAATGGAAATGAAAAACAGCACTTTCCTAGTCTCAGTGAGACATGTTTGTGCACATGTTTATTAGTACTTTTAGTGCTTTATCATTCTCACACCTACAGCCAATTTCAAATCCCCCCATATGGAAAAGAAATAGTAAAAACATATATGATTTACTCATGAAAGTGGCCACTTTCTTATTACTTTCATATATTGTTTTAGTAAGTATACAAAACATACAAGTTTCATTATATAATTTTTCAAGGGATCTTATATGTGTTTTCACTCTTGTATGCTTTTCATACAAGTTTCATACAAGACAGATAAAAACTTTATAAGATTTATATATATCTTTTCCATATGGGCCCAGTCCTCACAGCTCCTCACCTCAGAGCTGAGAGAAGTTAAACTTTGATCCACTAAAGTTTCTGTTTCTGTTGTCACTACAAGCTGCTGAATGTCACATATATTCCATGTTCTCTGGTCACTACAAAGAAGCTAATCCTTTTCTGCTAGTCACTCCTCTGTCTTTTAGACTGTCAGAGAAAACCAGGACACCCGGAGAAATCCTGTGCAAACATATGCAGAAAGGCCCCAGAGAGACTGGTCCACAGAACATTCTTGTTATGAGGTCACATTGCCAACCACTGCACCTCTGCCCCACCCAAGGATAAATGTTTCAAAAGGTATAAAAGTACTTATTAAACCTGCTTAATCATGGGATGCAGGATAGACAAAAACAGTTCACTGTCCTGAATATCACTTTGATAATTCTGACATTCCTGTTTAAAAATCTCTGATTATAGCCTTCAGCTTTTGAGTTTACTGGTCCAAACAACTTACAAAAACAAAGTGGGAATACTGCATGCTGTGTGCATGGAAATCTACTGGCAGTGAAGACTTTACTTACACTATAAAGCAAACGCTATCAAACTCTGGCCTATAAACACCCATAACATGCTGCTGTCATCACCCTCTGATGATGATTGTGGACTTCACTGCAAACATGCTGTGTGAAAGCATTATAGAAAACACATTTAGCACCCTTTATGGTGAAACTGCACTGTCAGATCAGACAGCTGTTTGTCGAGACATGAAGAAAAGAGAAACTCATCAGGAGAAATATACGGTGAAGCACAGCGGCGGCAGCATCATGCTATGAGCTATTCTGATGAAAATGTTAATTTAGATTCTTGGCAGTGCAATAATAATACTCTCAGATGTGGTGACCATTAATTGATCGACTGAATTTATTTACATATATGACTTACTCTCAGATTCTGACATATTCTCTTCCAGTGTTCCCTTCATCACAGCTGGTGTCCTGGTGTTATTTTTGTATGCTGCCATCCACACATAAGGCAAACAGGCAATGAATGAATACAGCGGTAAATTGAGCCACAAACACAGACACAATGTTTTCAGCACTTAAACTTTTTGAGTAGTCACTTATTTGTACTAGAGAGCGAAGGAAAAGTGAGAGATCTCACGGCGTGAAATCTGTGAGATTCTCTCTAAATAAAGAACTCTGAGTGAAGGTATTGCAGTGCACAGCTGGCTACAAATATTGCATCTTTTATGAAGACTCTCGGGCATGCAGTCACTCCTGCAGAGAAGCTCCTGTAGAGTGACAGCACAACAAAAAGCACACACACTCTCACACACAAACTGAATTGTTCTTTATACAAATACTCAGAACGTCACATATGAAGGTTTCTACCAGTAGTGATTAACCACGACCATAATTATTTTGAATTTTGGTGAAATGTAGAGTTCATATGCCAAATATTTTTGTGAGTTGTTAGAACTTCTGTTAGTCATACTGGATTTTAGACAATAATAAGTCATTTTAAAGAATTTAGACAATCTTCAGCTGATGAACCTTGTGTAAATGTGATTTACCTCACTCTAGCAATCACAGCCTCAACACAGACCTCAATAACAGAGATTGTCTATCATGCAACATGTTGGGTAAACATGCTAATAAATATAAATGCAATATTTTTATTTGTGCACAGATTTCTGCCATGACATGAAACATCATATTTAATGGGGTGTGACTGACTCTGGCTGCCTCATGTGGTGGACTGGCAGCCTGTCCAGTGTGCACCGTGCCTCAGCTGACATATCCCCACCCACCCTGTGACCATAAAGATAGTGTTTCAGGAAGAAAGGATCCCTGATAATGCTAATGTTAGCACAGCAGGGCGGTGTTTTGCCGGTGCAGGCAGCTGCCATCTTCCTATTTTCAGAGCTCAGTCGTTCTTTTTCGTGTTATATTTATTTCATCTTAACTGACTTGTTAAACCTTTAAAATCTAAATATCTGAACTACATGAGATCCTTAACAGGGCAGCATAGTAACATCACTGCCAAAGAGCACTGAAAGTGTGATTACAGAGGAATGCAGACATGTAAAACAAGTGACATAAAGTGTGATGTCCTTTACATTATTTTCAGTAACATTTTATTTGTCGAAAAACTGAACAAAATTCACACGAACAGCTTTTATAGTGATCATGCATCCAGAGTGACTAACGCGAGATAATGGCCTATCAGCGCAGTGATAGAGGTCTGTTTGTGGCAACAGTGGGGTGACAGACAGAGCGAGAATGCCAACACGCCGGGCGAATTTTTTCTGTGCAGCTGTCACTCAAACGTCTCACAGCTCAGGAGCACAAAGCCAGCGATGCTCGGTTTTATTCAACTGTTGAACACTGGCTGATTTTCTTTTGTGAGAACAGAAAAGCAATGCAGTGCTGATCATGGAAATGCATTCTTTTCTACGCACACTTATGGGATCAATGAAGAATAGACAGCAGATCATTCTCCTCACCTTGACTGTCTGTGATGTGTGTTTTTAAGATTGCGTTCTGACTCCGGGACTGCCGAGTGATCATCGTCAATAAAAGAGAGCGAGCTGTAGAGGCACCAGTGCAAGCCAAGGCCATAACTTGACCTCCAGCCTCCTTTGCATTGGTTCAGATAGATCAGGTAGTTCAGGTATCTCATCAATCCAGAAAATACAATGAAATACATTTGTACACTTTGTTGTGTTTTTAAGTAAAAAATAAACGATTAAAGTAGGAAAAATAAATGTTACTGCTAGCATACCGTTTACTGGAGGGGCTGTAACTTTTAAGTCCTTTAGCATGTAAGATTTTTGGTATTTACATATAATAAGAAAACTGAATTTTCAAGAATCAGTTAAAGTAAATTAAGATAAGTAGTAAGTTAAGTTAAATCATACAAACCTAAGTATCCACATTATATCCAATATATGAATAAAATTACAGGTTATCAGAAATCAGCTTTCCAACTGAGCAAATGACTCGCATGCACAGTTACAGGCTCTCGTGGGTTACATGAAATGCATAATGATACAGGACACGTGTAAAGATATTATTTCAAAAGTAAATCCTGTAAAAAGTAGTTTTCCGATGCCAGCACCTCTCTGTTTCACGGGATCTGTCTAGTGGCACAAGTTTTTTCCTGATAGCAAAAAACTATCAAGATACTGAAAACAAGGGCACTTCCACCCCCGATATATTGCATGAGTGCATACATATATTGCATGCACTCGTGCAATATATGTATTTTTCTGTAAAAATGTGACTCTAACTTCAATAAATACTTTTAAAAATAAATAAATGAGATACAAGGTGTTCTCTGGATGTATAAGCATAAGTATAAGGTCTGCTCTGTGCAGCTGGAGAAGACGCTGAATGATAATGATAACTACCACACTGACTAGAACACCGACACATGAGACAGGAAGCGCTGGGGCGCTCTGGTTAGCAGCAGCTAAACTTTTAAAACAAGAGTAATCCCCACTGCTATTCAATCATACAGTTTATGTGAATGGATGAAAAAATAGGAATAAAAACATCAAAATGAGGTGCCAGAAATACTGGAGGGTGTATGTCTACCTTGATGTATAAAAAAAGGCTGTTCGTGTTGGTGGATAACAAGCCTGACTCTTGTCTGATAAGTTAATTATTGCAGCTCCTGAAGGATTAAGGTGGAAACATTGTTTTTGAACAATACATCTGGATTTAACTCGGATTAAATGTTCTCTCCAAATGTGGTTGTGGGATTTTTTTTTGTCCAGTCCAGGAACTATATGGGTTTAGGGAAGCTCTTTGCAGATACAGCAGAAAGGCGAGATGATGTGATGCTTAACATGTAAATAAATTTGCTGTCAGTTACTCAAATGTGAAGGTGGCACTGTGGCAGCAGAGATTACTGCTCCATCTACGGTTGTGTTTGAATCTGGGCTGATATGAATATGTCTGATATGATATGAAACCACATGGGATTTCAAATGGCAACGCTTTTATCATAATATGTGCTATTACTCAACAGCGTTACATACAGTAGCAGAGACCCAAGTGTCATCTCAGCATTGTAGTCAACACAACCACAATCAGAACAACCACACATGTGTCTGGAGTCACTGCAGGCTGCGGGAGCGCTGGGTGAGACATGACTGCCACCTTGATCTCAGGTGGGCTGACCATAAGAATTCAGATATGCATGCAATCTCACACTTTAATGACACTTACAGTGAAAGTATAAAATTACAATTATACTAAATTCTACACTACAAAAGGTGGTCAAGTGTTTGGCTGCTTGAGAAAAGGTGGATACACAGGAAGTTATCTACGACTGGCTGCTCCAGTCTGCATGTCAAAGTTCATTTTCATTTCAGACTGATCTATGATGGTAGCTGATATGTATGTGTCATGTAGATTCGTTTTATGTTGAGCTGAAAGACAGTTATGTTTTTACACATTTACTTTCTTTCCATGTGACAGGGAATATAAAAACATAACAATACAAACATTTAGTTAATGCAGGAACGTCTAAGAGACATTTTACTGCTGAGCTGTTTGTCTGTGGCACACATCATAAACTAACCCATCCAGGATCAGGCACCAATGAAGGCTCTGACACTGTCAGTGAAATTTTATCTGAAATAAACGTCGTGCTCAGAGCTGTGAGAGTTGCAGTAATTGTGTCTGTGAGAAGCATGCGGTGGAAACTTGAGTAAATGATCCGCTGCTCTTACGTTTCTACAGGTGATTGGCTGGGTGCCTCACTCATTTCCACACACACCGCCTATCAAACGCTAATCAAAAGCGCGTGCGCATGTGTGCGCATGCACGGAGGCACACACACTTGATTTTCACGATGCCAAACACAAACGGAGACTTCCTCCGTGACGGCACCCTCTGCTCATAAAGCCAATCAGCGCGCTGGCTGCTATAAATAATTCCGGCTCTCCGCCGGCCGGCCCCGCCGACACCAACACCAACACTGCGGAGAACCGGAGCCGGCCAGGCCCTCCTCCTCCCTCGGCTGACTCCCCTACAGCCTCGTCCTCCTCTCCCGTCTCTGTCACAAAACGCACACCTTTGAATGCGAGTGATGGCGGCGGAGGATTGAGGAGATCCGCCTTTACCTGGAAAAAAACGGAAGGCACAGAGCGAGAGGGGAGAGGAGGAGCAGGAGGGAGGGGGAGATATCCGCAGCATGCCTTTGTGTTCCGCGCCCCGGTGCCAGAAGTGGCTCTTTCAGCCCACAGCCGCGCGGATTGTGCACAGACATCGCGCCAGCAGGTGAAGCGCGTACCTGCAGCCCGCCCGCGTGCACAAACACACCGAGACCAAAACAGCCTCACGCCTAAAACCGTCTGCCTCACCGAGAGTGCCAGCTCCCCCTCCATCCACCCGAGCTGCAGCACTAATGCACAAACAAGCACGGAGCACCGGGGGTCCCCGCGGCGTCCCGGCAGCGCGGGCTCTCTCATCGTCTAACATACGCTGCGTTTGCTTTCACTAACCTGATGCGTCTGAAGGACCGAGGGGCCGAAGGGATCCCGACCAGTCTGCAGGAGAGCTTTCGTTTGATGCCTGTCCTATATCCAGTCTCTCTCACACACGCGCGCGCTCGCTTTCTCTCCACCACCCCCTCTTGCGCACTATTACCTCACAGCCTCCACTCTGTTCCTCCAAGACGAGAGAGAGAGAGAGCATATGGCGACAGATTCTCAACAGGAGCGCGAATCCGTGTAAAAGTAGAGACTCTGCTTTGTGCTTTGTTTAAATTCTCCAAAGTGCGCACGCCACCACCAACAAGTGAGCCTGTTAGGATACACATAAAGTCCATTCAAAGAGAACAGTGTTTAAGCTGACAAAGGTGCACAATTTAAAAGAGGCCAGAACACAAAATAGGATTTTACCCTCAGAGGTTTTAATGGGGTGTAGGTGAATTCATTTATTTTGATTGCGGGCGTGAATATTCCAGTTTACAGTATGCCATCTATTTTATTTTGCCAGATGTGATCAGAGGACACTTTGATAACCGAATGCTACATCTTTCACACAGAGGCCTGACACTGCCATTTAAAAAATAGCATTCATAGAAATATACATGCGGATAAGGTGGGCGCACGACAGGAAGCCAGCTGCAGCAGCTGTTTGTAAATTCAAAGTTAGCCTGCTGTACACGTAGAAGTGAAAGAAAGCACCAGACAGGGGGACTTGCATGTGTCACTTTAATTTTGAACAATGCAGGCTTCAAGGGAAAGTTTGGAAGTTTAAAATAGCCTAGAGTCGTCAAACAGCTGGTCCTGAGTCATCAAGCCCTCATGGGAGTTGAAACAGTGACATGAAATAACAGGATGTTCAGATTTTATTGTCATGCAGCTGTAGGTAGTTTATAACTTAATAAATGCCCACAATGTGACCGAGAACAGATGCAAAGACCACATACTGGCTTTTATTTCTTTATGAATCAAAACAATGGTGCCGCTGATGCATCCGGGGCTAGCGCAGCTCTCAGAGCAGCCTGCGTAGCCGGAGGCCGTCAATCCGAAGCCTCGTGATGCCTAACGCTAATGCACTCATTGTTAACGTGTCATTACCGAGCTCCTTTATCGCTGAGCAAACACACACGCATGTACACAGATCCTGTGCAAACAGATAGGACAGGTGCTGCCTCCTGCGTGTCACGCTAACATCACGGCTGAATCAGCCGAATGAAACAAACTCGCAGTCCTCACAATTAAGCACCACCAGGCGTTAGTTTAGGTTTAATTATTAATATGCATTTTGAGATCAAACCCCATCTTTGCATGTGGTATCATGAGCGTAGATGGTGTACTGGCGTCTTTATTCTACACTTCAAACACTTCTTACAGAAAGTGACAACATTAGGTGTACTGTCAGGGACTAGTAAGCATAAGAAATGCAGAGATTAAATACTGCAGCAGTGAATGACCCAAAAAAGTTTTTGTTTTTTGTTTGTCTTGTTCCATGTTCAATAATCCAGGTAAGGAAATCAACTTTCTGAGATTCACTCAGAAACATTTTCACTTTATTAACCTTCTAAATTTAAAGTGAATCACTGTTATCAGTTTTCATATCATTTCCTTTAATTACACAACCAAAAACATACATTTTCTCATGTATATAAAATCGTATGAAGAATATGTTTGAATCTCTACAATAACATCATGAACACTGAAAGATGGTTTGTACTTAGTTATGCAGAGATGTTGTGTTGGGGTTAAATAATGAAATGTCTATATTTTTACTTTAAAAAAATCCTTCTGCAACCTTAAATATTTCAAAAGAATGAAGGCTCTTTCCCAGAGGCAGTCATTTCCCCACGACTGCAGGCTTTTATGCCGTCTGAGGATACTAATCTTAGTTATGGCAATCACATCACCTCTCCAAAACATCCATCGTGTGGGTTCAGAGGGAGGTTACTCCTGTGTGCACCATGTGCGCATTTATTTAGACCTTTTTCTTTTTCCAAAGCAGATCCCATCTTTGGATGTTCTAGCTGGTTAATGTGTTAGAGGTGTGTTTTTGACTAATCCTCTAATTGAAAATCATTTAAAGGCTGCTTGTCGGGGTTAATGTCACCGGATGTTTGTCTTTGCATGGTCAAGATTCCTGGTTCCCACTTTTGCAAGGTCGCATTTCACTCATTTTTGTGTTAATGAACAAATAAGTGGCTTCGACACAAGCAAACAAAACCATCCCTAGGCTTCTGAAAACAGAGGATTCAGTCATCAGCTATTAAGATTTAGTTGAGTCTGCAAAGTCAGTGGTGCTGGTGTTATGATGTGGAACTCCAATCGTGGATGCTGCCATTAGTGACATTTGCCCATATTTACTGCCACTACATCCTGCTGGCGCCGCTAAGGCTGCTTACACAGCATTACACACCCACTTCCCCTGGAGAAATCAATGATTTAAAAAAAATTTGGCAGGTGATTATTGGTTGGATAAGAAGACTCTGTCATGTTGCACAACATCAGTGTACAAATGTGATCATGAAACTTTAGACTGCGTTGATAATTTACTCTTTTCTTCGTCTTTCTCTCTTTGCATCACATACATATTTAAATTTTATTTCTATGAAATGTCATACAGATGTCTGTGAGCATGAGAAAAAAAAGTCAAACATCAATTTGATGATTAACTGACTTTCCATCAAGGCCCATATCATGTCAGGCTGTGTGTTTTAAATTGTGCATCAAAGGAGATGTCAGCTTGAGTTGTCTGCAGTACTACAAGGCTTCCAGGCAGACTAAAGCCCCACGAAGAGAAGGCAAATGAATCAGGTCAAGCAAGAACTGATCCCCTGCCTCATTCCTGACTTTAAAAGACATTGACAAGCTATTACAGGTAGCTTATTTTGCATTCTATATACTGCAGAGACACGTACAGCATTTTACACAGTTCCAGTTTCCAGCACCAAGAGTCCCACCCCACTGATATTCCATAAAAACTCTTAACTGTGAAACAGTATGCCATCACACATTTTGTTACAAGACCGGGCTGCGATTACATAACCACATTTCTGTTAAACAGCACATCTCCTGTCAGTGTAAACACTATTGGTCTACATGAGATTACTCACTACACAAAAGAATCAGAATCAGAAAGGGGTTTATTGCCAAATGTTGAGCAGGTTTACAACATTAGGAAATTGCTGCGGTGCTTCAGTGCAAACATAGTGTCATAAATAGCACTTAAATAGACATGAAAAAAAATAAAAGTAGGGATAAGAATTAAAAGTGCTACGTAGAAAGATATGTGCATGAGATATACATGGGATATATACATGAGAATAAGAATTAAGAGTGCTACGTTGAAAGATATATACATGAGTGCAGGTGGTGATCAGTGCCAAACATGGAATGATGCAGTGAACACAGCGTAGGGTCATGTGTTAGTGGCGGGAACAGTCATATGGTTATTGTTCATGTGTCCAACAGCAGAGGGGAAGAAACTGTTCTTATGGCGAGAGGTTCTGGTGCGAATGGACCGGAGCCTCCTGCCTGAGGGGAGCAGGTCAAACAGGGTGAGAAGGGTCAGCTGAGATCCGAGCTGCACGCCGCAATGTCCTGGAGGTGTACAGGTCCTGCAAAGATGGGAGTCTGCAGCCAATCACCTTCTCAGCAGAGCGCACAACACGCTGCAGTCTCTGTTTGTCCCTGATAGTGGCTCCAGCGTACCACACGGTGATGGAGGAGGTGAGGATGGACTCGATGATTGCAGTGTAGAACTGCATCATCGTCCGTGTTGGCAGGTTGAATTTCTTCAGCTGCCTCAGGAAGTACATCCTCTGCTGGGCTTTCTTGATGACGGAGGTGATGGTGGGCTCCCACTTCAGGTCCTGGGTGATGGTGGTACCCAGGAAGCGGAATGAGTCCACAGAGGTGATGGGGGTGTCAGTCAGGATGATGGGGGGGAGTGGGGCTGTGCTGTGTGCTGTGTACTGTGCTGTGTACAAAATACAACGAATGGACAATTTGGATCTTTTTTGGAGACTAAACTTTCATTGCCACGGTGGATCACCTGCTTCTGTTTCCCAGCATCCTCCTCTGTCATGACTGAGGAGACCGACTGCATGTCCTCCTTTAGTATATCCATGAACCTCCTGTATGGTTTTCCTCTTTTCCTCCTGACTGGCAGCTCCATCTTCAACATCCTTTGTCTAATATATCCATTCTCTCTCCTCCAAAGCTCTGCTCCTTGCATGTCCACCTGTCTCCTTCTCATTCCCACACATGCGTTCTGTCTTGCTTCTTCTGACTGTCATTCCTCTTCTTTCCAGCTCATGCCTCCACCTCTCCAGCCTCTCCTCCACCTCCTCTTTAGTCTCACTACAGACCACAGTGTCATCTGCAAACATCAGTGTCCACAGAGACCCCTCCCTGATCTCATCTGTCAGCCTGTCCATCAACACTGCAAACAAAAAGGGGCTCAGAGCAGAACCCTGATGTAATCCCACCCCCACCTTCAACCCATCTGTGACTCCTACCCTCACCACACTTCCTCTTTTGGCACCCTATCATCAGTGAATCTCCTCTGACCTTCTCTAAACTTCTCCATCAGCGCTGTCAAAGCAAACATCACATCTGTGGAGCTCTTTCTCAGCAGGAAGCCACACTGCCACTCACTGATCATCTCCTCTCATCTTAGCCTAGCTTTGATAACTCTTTCTCATATCTTCGTGGTATGGCTCATCAGTTTTATCCCCCTGTAGTGACGACTCTGCACATCACCCTTGAATACTCAACACTTCCCATTTACTTTAATGAAGTTTAGGCTGTAAAACAGGACTAAGTATAACTGAGTGTAAATGAAATGAGTTTCCAAGCTGCTGAGAA
Organism: Maylandia zebra; assembly: GCF_041146795.1. Taxonomy (NCBI): domain Eukaryota; kingdom Metazoa; phylum Chordata; class Actinopteri; order Cichliformes; family Cichlidae; genus Maylandia; species Maylandia zebra. The sequence continues at coordinate 23,085,889 of NC_135168.1, read as the reverse complement.
TGAACTCAGCACATTTTCAGAAAATGGAATCTGTAATATAAATGCAGTGCTAGATTAGCTTCATATTAAATGACACTGTCAGGGGCGGGAAGGCGATCACACCACAGCTGCTACAGAGAAGGTAAAAATTTGGCTCGACAATGAAATGTTCTGGATGTTAAATTGAGTTTTTCAAATAAATTAGCTACGAGTACAACTTTTTCAAACACAACAGCATATATGAGACTTTGTTCTTCTTATCTTCTTAAGAATCATCACCGGATAGACTGGATATAACACTTTGACTTTTGGTTGTCATTTATTGGAAGAAGGACCATATTTGAACAAGCACAGACTATCAGGTTGCAACAGACAGATTTGTGCCAATTAGTGCTAACATCCTAAACAAAATCAGTTTACAATTTCGCTTGCTCAAACTGGAGCTCTGTTAGTATAATCTCTCCGTAGCCATTTTATTGGTCACATAATGTTATTAAAATGCTCCAAAACAGTTTTTGTGTCAGGCTGTGAACATGTGGGGATTGAGTCCCTGTTGGAGCCTCTGCTGGACGTTAGAGGAACTGCAGGTTTTGGCACTTCTTCAGTGACTTCATTTTCTGAGGTTCAAACACATTTATGTCTGTAGTATATAAAAGAATTGCATTGTTAGAAAAGAGTAGAGTAAATAATATATAAAATATGATTTTTATTGTCATCATAGTCTGAAGAATTTAAGGATTTATTCCTGCTCACAAACAACGGGCTGAGGCAACACTTCAGAGAAGAGTGACGTGAACCTTGTTCTGTGTATTTGTGGCCTGAGACAGCTCTGTGGAAAAAACAGACATGAGCATGTAATTGAATTAACCCACCATGCCTTTAAAACACCACTGTCCTAGCAGAAGAAAATACAGCTAATTAATGTGCTCTGCGTCCACACCGTCTGCAGGCTAGCCTCCAACCGAGGAAAAATACGTCACATGTGGGACTTAAAAACAGAGAAGCTGCAGCAATGAGTCTTTGGGAAAATAAAGTTAATGTATTTAAATAATACATGTTGAAGTGAAATAAAACTATAGCCAAATGGACTTTGCTGCTATCTGGTTTCTCTATAAACAAATACAAACCAAACCAACTCCAGTTGGCTTTGCCATTTTTACTGTTCATAATACTGATACTAGAATACAGTCCAAGTAGTGATGAAAAACATTATTTAATTGCATCTTGTTTATGAGGCGGGACTGTTATAATTCATTATTATAAGTTTAATTGTCAGGGTGTGTGCTGTGGCAGGCAGGATGGAGGACCCAAACACAGGACTCCTACATGGAAACTTATTATTGGGAAGACTTTCCATTAAAAATAAATTTCACAAAAAAACAAATCAAAACCATGAAAACTAGAAACTAAACTGGACACCAGAAAATAAGAAACACAAACTAGGAAAACAAACCAAGGACTGAATTCAGGCCCACAAAGGGAAGAACAGCACAACAAGGGTACAACATGACAATGGACAGAGGAAAACACAGGGCTTAAATACACCAGGAATAACCAGGGGATGGAAAACAGGAGGGAAGCACAGCGGAGTTAATCTGACATAACGAGACACAGGAAACAAAGCAGAATACACTGACAGCACACAGGAGGCACAGTACAAAACCACTAAAGTATAACCAGAAATAAACAGAAATAAAGAATATAAATACTTAAAAACCATAAATACTGAGTCACAAGACTCGGGACCATGACATTAATGTGATAAAAGCTCCTTTAAAATCAATTGATCCCAAATCCTGCTCCTCACATACAAGGTCTTGAATAATCAAGTCACATCTTACCTTAATGACCTTGTTGTTTTTAAGAAAATATATATAATATTGTAGAGTATCTGTACCTGTGCTGTATACAACAGAAGCTTTAGGTGACAGGGTTCTTACCTCACGATGTAAGGTGAGGTAAGAACAGCTAAATGTTCTTACCTCATTTAGCTGTAAACAGCTAAATGAAGTAAGAATGAGTGGTTATATTTGTGGATGCATATATATTTTTGTTATTTAAAAGCATATAAAGCCTTCATGTTTAGCAGATATAATAATTTTTATTGCTTCAGTTAAAAACTACAGCAGTAAACAACAGGCCTGCTTGCCTGTAAAGGTTTGATAAACTTGTGCTGGGGCTTAAATCCGTCTCCACAGGACATCCCTATAGTTTTATTCGTTTTCCTTGTAAACTTATTTTAGGAACTGAGTAGATCCTCAAAATATTCATAACATTAGAAAAATTAAATAAAAATAATCTTGTTTAATTGCAGCCGGTGTTTGCCATAAATGAAAGTCCTCCTACAGAACAGCAGCAGCATTTTCATTAACCAGATGTCACTTTAAAACACACAAGGTTCAGCCATTAGTGAATAATTCATATGAAGAAAACACTGTATATGCTCTGGATTCATGCTCCATCTGTTTACAGCTCACAAGACACTTTATCATGTGTTCATGCTGCAGAGCCATCAGTGCTTAAATCCAACAGTGGTTCACAGAATCAACACTTTCAGCGTTGACCTGCTGTTCTAAAGTCCAGGAACATTCCTACAACGCAACAAGGTCTTTTAAAAATCTGTCCATCAAAACAGCGCTGGAGGAAGTCACTGGCATCAGATTAGTCATGCTGCTGCGATCACAGTACTAACACGAAGCGCCCCGCTCCCCCCGCTTCAAGGCATCAGCTGAGATGTTTCGAATGAAGAAATGACTGATCCGCACGCTGACATGAAATTTCACGAGTTTGTGTCTTTACAGCTTTTATAAAATGCAGTCACAGATAAACATGTGCTGCCTTCAACAAAGTGCCCTTGTATAAAAAAGGAGAAGAAATCAAATGACTACTAAAATCTTTGCATCTAGTAGTGAACGACAGAATCAGATTTGACTGAAAAAACACAATTGTGATGTAGAGGAAGCAGTACTGTGGTGTGTACGGTGTAGGCTGCTGAATGTCAAAGTCTCTTATATATCTGTAACCACGAGATAAAAGTGATTAAAGAACCAAATTAGTTATCTGGGTTTTTTTTTTTTTAATTATTATTCTGGACCTGTTCCTCTCATGGTCTGTGTTCATTAATCATCTTAAATGATGGAAGGGAAGGAACGAGTGCTTGTACCAGTTATGCTTACATAGAAAAGCTCTGTACCTTTGCCTTGAGTATAGTAAAACATACTCAGAATGCAGAAAATGAGAGAACATGTTATGATGCCATCTGCCTGCCTGAGGATGTTCGGTTCTAGTAATTCTTGAGGGTTTAGAGGAGCTGTTGTGCCCACGATCTTCCCTGCAGTCGTAATCAAAGTTCAAATATAAGCTTTTGATTTGACAGTTAGATTACCAAACCATTAGCAACACCATACCTTAAAACTGACTCAATTGCTGTTCTATAAAAGAAAATCATCATTATATCCCTGCAAACACCAAACAACCTGAGTCTACGGAGAAAGTGTCAACACTGATGGATCTGAGGACAAACCAAGCTTAGATCGCCAACAATATGAATTCCCAGGTATTTGAAGGATGTTTCGGCCGTTTACAGCCACTGGAAGGTGATCTCCAACTGACCTGGGATCCACCAGCATCTCCACTGTCTTATTTGTATTAATATCTAGTTGGTGAGCATTCCTCCACTACACAGCTGTGGGTTTGTAGTATCACAGTGTCACCAGAAAATTTCACAACATATTGATTTGGCTGGGAGGTAGTACAGTCATTAGTGTAAAGTGAGAATAAAAAAGGTGAACTGAGCCTCTAATGTACATTTAGAGGCTTAGAGAAGTTTGATAAATCTGTTCAAAATTATCCTCAGAGTGGTTTTGTTCAATAAGAACACATTTCCCTTGATTCTTATTGTTAATGTGATTATCCACCATCTCCTGAACAGGTAATATGCGCCTCTGTATATATGCCATGAAATGAGACTGGACTGAATGAAGACGCGCGTGTGTGTGCGTGTGTGTGTGTGTGTGTGTGTGTGTGTGTGTGTGTGTGTGTGTGTGTGTGTGTGTGTGTGTGTGTGTGTGTGTGTGTAACAGAGTCGTATACCAGTGATGTGAAAAGGTCACTGTAGGAAAAGGAGCTGGATTTACTTTGATGCTTTCTTTTTCATTTCCTAATTTTCTACACTTACTTCACAAACAGGTGATATGATGACGTCACCCTGAAACTCAAGAAACAAATCCAACCACAAATCTTTAATCATTACAAAATAAATGTGCAATCCCAGAAAAGACTAGCTGCTTTTCTGCCTGCTGTATGATCAGCACAGTTCAGGAGCTGTTTGCCTCCTTTAATCTGATCAAAGGTCGACATATTTTGCTCCAGTTTGCTTTTGGCTCAAGACAGTTTGAATGTGGAGGTGCGGAAGCATCCAAAAGCAAAATACAAAGGAAAAGAAATGTTTAAAGTATGAAATAATGTCTGTAAAAAATAAGTGGTCAAATGACATCATTAGCACAAGGGACATTTATACCATACCTGGCTTCACTCACAGTGGGAGGAAGTGGTGTGTTTATAAATGGCCTATAAACTTTCACCTGAGTCTTGTCCCCTTCCATAGCGCTGTCTCTGCTTCCTTTCTTCAGACCACATTTAGGCTTCCTTTATTCATCCTCCTCTATTCTCTCTTCCCCACCCGCTCTCCCTCCTTTATCTCCTTTCCTCCTCATTAATCCGGTCTTTGTTCTTCCTCCTGCTGCAGTAAAATCTTTCATAAAGCATTTAAACTGAAGCGAAAACACAGCAGTGGACTGAATCTTATTCCATGAGCTTCACACCAGATTGTGATTCGCCAACCCTGTTCAGCTTTGTGTTTGTTTGTGTTTTCTCACCAGCATTGGGTAATGTAGGAGGAGAAAATGCAAAAGAAATGAAGTAATTCACAAGAAAGTGAAGGCGGTGGAGTCACCGGAGCATGGTAAAACCTTGGTATCGGCTTAACTTTCTTCAGTGGAACAGCTTCTATATTTGTTTTCCCTGTTTTTGGATGGTTACCTCCTCCTCTTCCTTTGTTGTGCGGCGTTACCGCACTGATTAGTCCATTAGTCACAAGGGGAGCTCAGTTTATCATCAGCCAACAAGCCATCGCTCCTGCTTCGGGAAACGATCCATCACTTGCCTCGATTGTTGGAAATACTTCAAAGAAGAAAACATGAGATGAATTGCTACTGCATCTTTCATCACAACTGCTATAAAGGTTGCAGTAAACAGTTTGTAAATCAGGCTGTTTATGAAAGGAAACATGACAGTTATCAGCCAAGAGGAAGGATTGCTTATGACAGAACAAAACTGATCAACAACTGAGCGTGTCTGGAGCCAAAACTTACTCAGTAAAACATTGTGAAAACTGAATATCTCATCATCTGCAGTATTTAGAGATACAGAGAAATCTCTGTGTGCACAGGACAAGGCTGAAAATCAGTGTTTGATGCCTGTGATTTTCAGGCCCTTAGCAGCAACTGGAACTGGCAGCTGGCACATGTGGAAAGTTCCATACAGGTGTTAGAGCAACATATCTGCCCATCCAGATGTCTTTTTCTGCGAAGTCCTTCGTGGTTCAGTAGGATGATGCTGAACCGTATACTGCATCTATGCCAGCAGTGGAAGAGTTTCCTATGAATAAAATACTTTACACAGCATCCCAGCTTCTTTGGAGCTGGGCTTGTATTTGTGGTCTCATTTGCACTGGCCAAAGCTAGTGCACAGGTGCATGGTAAAGATGGTAAATGGACTGGTGAAGCTTTGCCAATTGGTAGGCCCACAAAAGCACATTAGAAAAAGTCTGGTTCAGCTTGTATGAGCTGGATCCTATGCAGTAGAGAGTGCAGTAAGGTTCTAGAGCCGATGTGGTTGGGGGGGGGGACTCGCCCAACGCGACTGCTTTGACATCTACTGGTTGCCCTGATACAAAGAAACCCAAGTAACCTCGCAGGTTAAATCTTATCAGTCAGACTTGTCATGGCAGCTCCCCTCTTGATCGTGGCACTTGTTAATCTGGGTTGGTCTTAGAAGCCTGGGTCGCCCCAGGGGAAGGTATTACTTGGAAGACTAGAGCAACCTATTAGATCTATTTGAACTAATATAGATTAATACACAGATTTTTGCCTTTATTGTTTCAGGGTTAACAAGTGAATGTCCACAATTTAGACCCAGGAAGAGACTTGGGGATACGCAGCAGAAGATGACTGATAGAGTTATTCGAAACATCTCGAATCAAGAACCAAGAGTTCATCGACAGTTCACCTCTGTGCAGCTACAGCTAAGGTCCAAATCCTCACATAAGCGTCAAGTTTTTTTTCTGCATTCACTTGTTTATGACCGAGCTCATAAATTTTTTATACTGAAGTTTATATTTATCAACTACAGAGTTTGCTCATTAACTACATGTGCTAGAATGTCACACTACAACAATTATGATAATCAGTTAATCAACATTAAGTCTAAAACGACATTCGTCTTAACAGTCTGCACTCCTGTCATTATTTAGTCATTATTTCAACAACAGAAGGTGAAAAAAAAATATGTAAATGAGCTCTTTATTGGAAATGATTTAAACAGAACATGCAACTGATATATATGAGGACCTTCAGACAGACTGAAATATTATTTATCTTCAGGTTTTTTCCCCTGATGCGTAGTTGAAATTCAGGTGTGCAAACATTTTGTAGAACAAATAAAGCTGCATTGAAAAAATAAAATGTAAAAAAAGATGACTTTCTTTAGGATGAATTCTGCTGAGGTGAGTGCTTGTGTGTCCCAGTGCTTCTCGTCTTTACGCAGAGCATTTGCTTCAGTCAGCCGAGGGTTGCCGCTGTCAGCAGTTCACTGCCTTCCCAGAAAGAAAAGTCCTGACTCCTGCACATGCAGTTAAAGCAGTAATCTGTGTCATTCTCGCCTTGTCCCCTGAGGTTAAAATCACAAATTAGACACCCAAATATCTCGTATTGTCGTCTGTGATAGACTCAGCCTTTATTTGTCCAAGCAGGGCTTGCTGAACACACCTGCTGCTTTTCATAAAAAATAAATACAGTGATTGCTTGGCATCCCCCTCCACGCGGTTCAGCACCTTTCGGTTCAGCTTTGTGTCTGTCAGGTGGAAACTTTCACATCCTTAAAACATATTTCTGAGAATAAGGAATACTGCTCATTCTGATGTGCATTCAAACACGAGGGGCACATTCGCCCTGCCCTCTACTTTGTGGAAGCACAAATAATTCATGTTAACGTGATCATCTGGGTTTGGGCTATCTGATCTTCAAACGTCACTGCTCGCTTTCATCCAAATATGTGATTAGAAATAAAAGAAAGACATTGAAAAAAGACAAAAAACCCTCCTGATAAATCAAACCTCAAATTAAAATTAAGCCTTTCTACATGTCTGTAATCTCCTACAGATCCCAACTCAAATAAATCGATAACTTTAATCTGGAAACAACAATTAAATGTTTGAGCACTAGCTGCTGAACAAAGCCTGTGTGGATGGACAATGAGGCTGCTCAGATCTAGTTTGAGCTTCATAGGCTTAAATTCTCAATTATCTGAGAAGCTGTTAGGGGAAAAAAGCCAATGAAGTACACCGAGCAATATATATATATATATATATAACATTATGTTTCCAAAAACTGTCTGCTGTTTTCTGCTGCACAGAACTGGATTCTTTTTTTTCTTTTTGTTAGTTTTACTTTATAAACAGTCGATAGCAGCATGCAAAAAATGCAAAGAAAAAAAAAAGGAGCAGCTTTACTGCAAAATAAAATAATTCACTACATGCAGGACCATTATATTTTCTTATATTTCTAAAAGTAAAACAAAAAACCTATCACATAACCTGTAACAGATGAAAGAATTTAGACAGTTTTTCAACTCTCAGTAATGCTGCAGTGAACATTTGACTTAGGGACCTGCAGCGGAGTTTGGGCCCAGACATGGCTAATGACGTCAGACTTAAAGACCGGATTGCCTTCATCCATCCATCCATCCATCCATCCATCCATTCGCTTCCGCTTATCCTTTTCAGGGTCGCGGGGGGTGCTGGAGCCTATCCCAGCTGTCATAGGGCGAGAGGCGGGGTACACCCTGGACAGGTCGCCAGTCTGTCGCAGGGCCAACACACAGGGACAGACAACCATTCGCACTCACATTCACACCTAGTGGCAATTTGGATTATCCAATTAACCTATCCCCACAATCTGCATGTCTTTGGACGGTGGGAGGAAGCCGGATTGCCTTCATATTAAATAATTTTTTGAAAAATAATTTTTAAAAATATTTCTTCACGTCATTATGCGCCTGCAAGTAGAGGTGACATGGGCCGCGAGATTGAGACACAGGCATTAGAGCCTCTTAATGCGTGTTTTGTCCGGTGTGGAATTACCAAAAAATAGAGAGGGCGTAGCCTAACATATGAATCAGGAAAAGCCGTGTAATCCATTTATTTCAACAAAGTAACTGTATTCTGAATACCACCTTTTTAAACGGTAACTGTAACTGTAATCCGGTTGTTCAGTCTGACGTCACTAGCCGTGTCTGGGTCTAAACTCCGCTGCAGGTCCATATATCAAATGATCACTATGGCATTACTGAGAGTTGAAAAACTGTCTAAAGTCTTTCATCTTTAATAAAATGATCAGCGTTCTGCTCTACCAGGTGTAACAATTGAGTTTAACATCCAGGCATCCATGAAAACGGAATTTATGACATTTAACAGAGTTAGAAGTTAGCAGGGAGTTAGCTCGCTAGCTTCAATCTAAATACAATATAGCATGTCCTGACTGCGGGGTTTTGGAAACAAATTAAAACGTACAGCTCTGCTATCACTTCCAACATAAATGAAGACAGAAAACTAAACAGTAGTGACGTTTGTAGGGTTACTGAAGTTGGGCTAGCTGGTGTATAATGATGTGCTACGTTACCGCTAGCGACACAGCTATGTTAGCATAATATAAACAAGCTAACTTTTTTTCCACTCGATAAAAGTTAACGTGAGTGTTCTCGGTGGTCAGGAACAAATGTAATCGCATGGCAGGATGCTGTAAAAGGACCAAACTTCAGCCAGGAGAACAACTCAGATAATCCATCCACAATACGAGGTTAGTCATTCATACTGCTGCATGGGCTGGGCTGTAGTTACATCCTAAGGTTTTAAAAACTGAGCTTAAATAAATGATTAGTGGTAATAAAAGCCGAGAGAGGTCAACAGTGATCACTGACTGTTTTAGGAGCTTTTTGAGATCAAATAGAAGAAAATGCATAACATTAAACATGTTAACAACACAAAAGCCATATTAAACGCAGACAACTTTAGACCCGGAAGTAGGATTCGCCGCGTCATCACTGAACAACCGGATAGAGTTGCTCATATTTTTTTATTTTAAATACGTAACGCCGGTACATGTATTCCATTTTTCCCCAACACTGTGTCCACCCTACTGTTATTCATTTTATATTAAGATTTAAAAATCTAGTTGGTATTGGTATGGCGAGTAGCCTTCAGTAATATTAATAAATCACGCAGCAGTAATATAATTCATGTAGTTGTAAAAAGCACGATAATATATTACGTAATCTAAAGTATTCAGAATACGTTACTCTCATTGAGTAACGTAATGGAATACGTTACAAAATACATTTTGGGGCCTGTATTCTGTAGTGGAATACATTTTAAAAGTAACCTTCCCAACACTGATAACTTGCATAGTTCATATTTCTGTATAGCTTTAATATTTATATCCTGTTCATAGTCTGTACACTCACTACAGCCTGTACATACTTATGGTTATAGCATATTCATAACATACCTTCATACCGTGTACATTGTAACATGCCCATAATAGACCCATATTTTGTACCCTCATACCTATAACAGACCCATTTCTGTATCTATATATCTATATTATTGCTAATATATATTTTGTAATATATCTATATTATGGCTAAAGCAGTAGGCAGCAGGTGAAGTGTCTTGCCCAAGGACACAACGACCGAGACTGTCCGAGCCGGGGCTCGAACCGGCAACCTTCCGGTTACAAGACGAACTGCCAACTCTTTTAGCCACGATCGCCCTATGTATGTGGTTGGGGTGAGAGAAGGAAGACAGGATAAAAGACATGCTGTGGAAGAGAGACAGAGATTAATAACAAGTTTGATTCAGTGCAGAGAGGTCTATTAACACATAAGGAGTGAATCTAATAAAAGATATGGACACCTCTTCCATCACTGTTATATACCTGTCAGCAGTCTTCTGTCATGCACATACCCACTATACACACTTGTAAAGTCCAATTAGAAATCTGGTTTCTCACAAATACTGTAGAGAAATCCACCTGGGAAATCAGATTTCTTTAATCCTCTATTTCCATTACGGTAACAAGGTTTGTTGTTTACGTGGCAGGAATAAGCTGGAAAGCTGGAGTAGTCCGGTTCCTTAAGGGCATGTAAATACAGCGAATGTTAGTCTGATCAATAATGTTGATTGACGGATGTTTGTTGAACAATTTGACCAGCTGAAACAAAGCACATTTGGTCACTGCTGGGACATTTAAGATTCTCATCAAACTCCAGAAATCAATCAGGAAGCCTGCAATCAATGCAGCACGCCGACGATCCAGAACAGTGGAATTGCCCTTTAATGGATCTGGACCCTAATTCATTGTGGCAGCGGCAAATGGACGGGCAGGTCTGATTGTCTCTCAGCACACAGCTGGCCTTCACCAGCACACACACACACACACACACACACACACACACACACACACACACACACACACACACACACACACACACACACAGCTACATACACCTTGTCTGAAAGCATTAGTTTCTGGATAGATTGATTAGCATGCTGGAGCACATCTGAGCTCTCTGATGAAATAGAGGAGGATCACATTGGGAAAGCTGCTGTTCAGTTAATGAGACAATTGATCAGCGAAACCTGTTTCAGGCTGCGGCTCAATCCTGACACGTTTCACCTCCCATATGTTTAAACTGTTAAGCACATTAAGAAGAAGGCATTATTGAAAGGCTGTTTAGGAGTCTGTGAGCATCCTGCTGTGTTTCAGAAGCTGGATTTTTGTTTTTTTTTAATGTGAAGTTAGGAGAGCACAGGCAATGCTTAAATACCTCTACATTTGTCTGTTTAGTCACAATAATGCTGGCTTTAGTCTGAGCAGGCACAGCTGCTCACTCTGTGCCTGGTGATGTCTACAAAATCCATCCAACCTCCATTATCATTCCCATCCCTAAAAAGACTGGCGTAGACAGCCTCAGTGAATACAGACCTACAGCCCTCCCGTCTGTAGTCATGTAAGTTTTGAGCAGGTAACCTCTCAGCACATCGGAGACTGCCTACCCCTACTTTACACTCTGTACACATATGACTGCACACAACCAACCCATCCAACCAACATTATTGTCAAGTATGCCGATAACACCATCGGCTGGCTAGGCTCAACTCTGATGGAGATGAGACAGCGTACAGGGTGGGGGTAGAGAACGTGCTGCTGGTGCTCATAAAACAACCTGAAGCTGAATATCCTTAAAACAAAACAACTCATAATGGACTTCAGCAGGCACAGACAGGTCCACTCCCCTCATTATAAATAGAGAATGGGTAGTATCTGTCTCCACCTTCCAATTGCTGGGCACCCACATATCTGCCAACCTCACCTGGACCCACACCACCATCGCCCTGGTAAAGAAGGCCCAGCAGCAGCTGCGCTTCCTCCATATCCCGAGGAAGAATAACCTGGACCAGAAGCTGCTGCTGGCCTTCTACCACTCCTCAGTGGAGGGCGTGCTCTCCTCCTGCCTGGTGTTTGGTACTCAGGGGCCACGACTGAGAACAGGAAGGCTTTGCAGAGGGTCATTAACACCGGCTGCCCTCTGCCACCCCTGGCAGACAGGATCACCAGATCCTGCTTTCTCAGGAAAACCAGGGCCATCACAGGTGACCCCTACACCCTGCCCACCACCCGTTGGACTGGCTGCCCCCTGGATGGCACCTCCAGACTCATTAACAGCTTCTTTCCCCTGGCCATTCAGACTATTAAACATTATCCCCCCACACTCCACCCGTACCCACTCGCCTCATCAATCTGAGCCATGGTCTGAGTAACCCTCATCACTCAGGCCACTCACATACAGACTCTATATTCAGACACGTCTGTTCTTTGCACTACTTCCAAGCACTTTGCAACGACTTTCTCTTGTTTTGTATATACTTCTAATGTTTGTTTTTTATTGACTACTATTTATATTTTATTCTGGCACAGTTGGTGTGGAGCACTCAGTTTTTTTTGTACAGGTACTATGACAATAAAGGGCTATTCTATTCTATTCTATTCTATTCTATTCTATTCTATTCTATTCTATTTAAGGTGGAGACTGTCCTGACACCAAAGAACCAATCAGCAGGCAAAGTGGTAAACATAGCCGGTAGTGATTAAGTCACACAGAGAGGTTATCAAGCAGTTTTAAGCTGTCAAACAGAATTAGAAGTTCTTATTTGGGCCAAAATAAAATTTTTGCTATTAATATAATTTTTATGTTGCAGTGGCTGGTGACATTATGGCTCTCTCCCCATTTATTTGAACAAGGGCTTCAAAATAACCTCCCTGATTCTAATATGGCTGTCATGTTGCAGACCTGCTGCCCTTAGCTTTGTTGGAAAGCATCTTTGAGATGCTGGAATTGATGTTTTACAGCATGTAGCGGTCGGTAGTTAACGTGAAGGGGACCAGATAACAGAAAAAACAATCACAACAGACTTCAGTCGTTTCCCAGAGCTCTGAATATATTTCTCTTTATAAATACCAAGGTTCAACACACATGAACATCGCAGCCCCCCAAAAAAACTCCTTAAATAGGCACCTCAGACATGGCGAGTGTGTGCTTCACTTTAGCAAGGGAAATGCTACCCTGCACCCTCACACAGTGAAATAAGATTTTTTTCCATTTCCACATTACCTCACTTAAACCCCCATCCCTACCCCCAAATGCAATACTGTGCAAAGGTCATGAGCCACCATCCCTTTGTATTTGCTACCTTTCTTTGCTCTAAAAAAATGCATATAGTAAAAACTCTAATTTGCTGACTGAACCAGTAACACAAGAGACACCCTGGGCTGATGTTTACATTTTTAGTGTCTGAATTTATCTAATAACATCAAATATTGTAGATGGCAACATCAGAGCAGGCTCATGTAGGCTGACTCGTTGTCTCATTATACTGAGAGATGAAGAGCAGATATCTAGTATGAGATGTGATGTTACTGCAGATTTGTCCTGCTTGCTTCTCTGCTGTTTACCTCAAATTAATCTAGAGGAAATGACCCAGGCCAGACACAAAGTCTGGCAAAAATCCAATTTGGATTTGACTTTTAACAGTTTCTGTCATTATGTTTAATAAATGTCCAGTGTTGGCAGTGTTGGGGAGTAACGGAATACATGTACCGCCGTTACGTATTTAAAATACAAAATATGAGTAACTGTATTCCGTTACAGTTACCGTTTAAAAAGGTGGTATTCAGAATACAGTTACTTTGTTGAAATAAATGGATTACACTGCGGTACTTTCCTGTTTCATTTTGTCGCGGGTCAGGACTGTTTGGGTTTTGTTTGACAGCTATGTTCTGTTGTTCCAGGCGGCAGCATTACGATTGCCATGGTTACAGGGTGACGCTCTCTCTCTCTGCGACTGTGTGCTTCCTGGGTGAGAGAGCGCCTTTTCGTTGTTGTTGTTGTGCTAAGCTAACAGGCAGAATGCTACAAGCATAGCTCTAAAGAATGTAGCATCGTGGGCAGTGTAGTCCGTGTTGCAGGGAGAATGGACTGCCATACACGTTATGGATCTGTGAGCGCGAGGAGGGAGAAAAAAGGGAATGGAATAAGGTACGAGTTGTCATCGAGGAAAAACGGGAGCTGGAAGCATGTAAATATAATAATAACCACTTCAGCCAAGAAGAGTGCCTGACGAGCCCAGTTGTAAGTAAGCTATTAAGACTCGACTGTACACCATGTTCGTGTTTTCCTCTGAAAACAATAAGTTCCGCTGGAGCAGCCTTTCAACGCCTCTCTCTGTCTCTCGCAAGAAAAGTTGACCAACACAACAAAGTAAAGCTATTTTTCGGCTACGAGCTGACAGGGACCCAGTATTAGTCAGAGGTCCCTTTACTACAGTTCGGAGTCGCGGACCTTCAGTAATAGTAATAAATCACAGCAATAGTACATTCACGTTGTTGTAAAAAGCATGATAATATAGTAAGTAATCCAAAGTATTCAGAATACGTTACTGTCATTGAGTAATGTAACGGAATACGTTACAGAATACATTTTGGGGCATGTATTCTGTATTCTGTAATGGAATACATTTTAAAAGTAACCTTCCCAACACTGAGTGTTGTGAAGTAACGTATTCTGAATACTTTGGATTACTTACTATATTATCATGCTTTTTACAACTACGTGAATGTACTATTGCTGTGATTTATTACTGTTACTGAAGGTCCGAACCGTAGTAAAGGGACCTCTGGCTAATACGTCGGGTTCCGTGTAGGGCTGTAGCCGAAAAATAGCTTTACTTTGTTGTGTGGAGAGGCGTTGAAAGGCTGCTCCAACGGAACATTGTTTCGGAGGAAAACACGAACACAGTGTACAGTCGAGTCTTAATAGCTTACTTACAACTGGGCTCGTCAGGCACTCTTCTTGGCTGCAGTGGTTATTATTATATTTACATGCGTCCAGCTCCCGTTTCTGCTCGATGACAACTCGTACTTTTCCACTCGCCTTTTTCTCCCTCCTCGCGCTCACAGACACATAACGTGTATGGCAGTCCATTCTCCCTGCAGCACGGACTACACTGCCCATGATGCTACATTCTTTAGAGCTTGTAGCATTCTGTCAGCATTCAGCTTAGCACAACAACAACAACAAAAAGGCACTCTCTCACCCAGGAAACACGCAGAGAGAGCGTCACCCTGTAACCATGGCAACCGTAACGCTACCGCCTGGAACAACAGAACATAGCTGTCAAACAAAACCCAAACAGTCCTGACCCGCCTCAATATGAAACAGGAAAGTACCGCCGTGTAATCCATTTATTTCAACAAAGTAACTGTATTCTAAATACCACCTTTTTAAGCGGTAGCTGCAACGGAATACAGTTACTCATATTTTGTATTTTAAATACGTAACGGCGGTACATGTATTCCGTTACTCCCCAACACTGTAAATGTCTTACAGGCTTATAACTCCTGCTTTGCTTGCAGCAGCAGCAGAGTTAACAGGGTTTCAGAGCCGCAGCAAAAAGCTGAAATATCAGTGATTTACAGGCCAGCAGTTAATGAAACAGTGAGGCTGCTCCAGGTAGATCAGATATAGCCTGCAGGTGACTATACTTGATTTATTAACTCACGATGCTCACTGGTAATCACAAATATGGATATTGACCACCTTCTTCACAATACTCAGACACAATGAGTAACAGCTGGGATCAGCAGGGACACTGATTGGATGAAACACTCCAGGTTCATGAGGCCAAATTCAATCAAAGGTGCTTGACTTAACTAATACTTATGTCAGCATCGAAATGAAGATCCTTATAGGATCAGTTTAGCCTGTGCTGGTTTAAATCACTCATTTGTCTTCACAAAGCAAGGTCCTCACAAAGTTGAGAACATGAAATTGTCCAAAATGTCTTCGCTAAAGCACAAAGAGTTCCTTTCACCTGAACTAACTCCCGAAAAACACCCCCACACCATAATCCCCCCTCCACCAAACTCTACACTTGGCACAGTGCAGTCAGAGAAGTACTGTTCCCGTGGCAACCGTCAAACCCAGACTCGTCCATGAGATTGGCAGATGGAGAAGCATGATTGGTCACTCCAGAACATGCTGCTACTGCCCTAGGGTCCAGTGGTGGTGTGCTTTGCACCGCTGCATCAACACTTTGCATTGAACTTGGTGATGTAAGGCTTGGATGCAGCTGGTCGCCATGGAAACACACTATTCTTGAGTTAATCTGAAGGCCATGTGAAGTTTGGAGGTCTGTAGCCTGCATTCACTTTGTTATAATCCCTCTAATACTTAGTAGAATATTTAGAAGTGAGGAAATTTCACAACTGGACCTGTTGCACATGTGTCATCCACAGTATCACACTAGAACTCATTGAGGTCCCAAGAGCAGCCATTCTTTCAGGTATTTGCAGAAGCAGCCTGCATGCCTAGCTGCTTGATTTTATACACCTGTAAACATGGAACTGACTGGAACACCTGAATTCAATGATTTGGACGAGTGAGTGAATAATTTTGGCTGTTAGTGTATTTATGCTGTTATGATTCATGAGAAGGATACAAACTCTTTTTTTTTTAAATTATATTTTTATTGAAGAAAAAAAAGGGACTTGTTACAATAAAGTGCATTGACATTATTTAGTCAAAAAAAAAGAGAAAAGGAAAAAAAAAACAAAAAAACGTTGAGGGTCAACCTGACATTGTACGATACATGGGAGATACACCAAGATACACCAATTCAGGGCTGGTCTTACCTAAATTCAGGGCGGATGGGGGACACAAAGCTAATCCATTTATTCCATATTTTATAGAATTTCTCTTTCCGAATTTTTAAAAAGAATGTCAGTTTTTCCATTTTAAATATTTCGAAAACCACATTAAACCAATCCTCAAGTGTTGGCGGAGTTGGATTTAACCACTTTCTGGTTGTTGATTTTTTTGCTGGCCGCTAATAGCGCTTGTAAGAGTTTTGTGTCCCCTCCCCGGACCGAGTCAGCAACCAAGCCCAAGTACAAATTTACAAAATTGATGTCAAATTTTATCTTAAAAACCTCACACAAAGTTTTATGGATTCCCAGCCAGTAATTTTTTAAGTTAGGGCAGTCCCAAAAGATATGATAATGATGTGCCTCTTCTGATCCACATCTTCTCCAGCATTCTGCTGTCCCATTTTTATATTTAGTTTGATGAGGAGTTTTGAAAAATCTAATAATGTTCTTCCAACAGTGGTCTCTCCAAGATAAAGAACTTGTTGAGTACCAATGAAAATTACAAATCCTCTCCCAGTTCTCGTTTGTTATACCCATCCCCGATTCCAATTCCCATTTAATCTTAACATTTTGAGTAGTATCCTTCCTTGCTTGAAGGAGCACATCATATAGTTTGGAGATTGCCTTTCTCAGAGAACTATCATATGCTAATTTAACTATCTTAAAAATTTCTGACTCAAGATAACAGCTTCTGTTAACCACAAGCTGGAGAAATTTACATCATATTGGGAAAACTGGGTCAAATATATCACGTCTCATAGGCCAGATTTTACTATTACAAACCAATAATTATGATGTATGTATATATATTTATAGGATCACCCCATACAACACATCCGTGTTTTTTTTGTTTTGTTTTTTTTTGGTTTTTTTTCTTTCTTTTTTTTTTTTCTTTTTTTAGGTTTGTTAGTTTTGTTTTTTGATTTTCGGATTATGTGATGGTTTCAATTACTTCTATCGTTGTAAGTATTCTTCCCTTATGACTTGGTTGTAAATTAAAATACTATTTCAGTATCTAAGGCAGATAACCTAAGTATGAAGAATGCTTACATGATGTACATATTGTGAATGCCTGCTTTTGAAACCTTAATAAAAATATGAATTAAAAAAAAAAAAAAAATTTCTGACTCAACCATATTTGGGTTTGGGATATTGCAGTGTTTATTAAAGTAATCCCTCATTTGAAGAAACCTGAAGAAATCTACTTGTCTTAAGCCATTTCTTATTTGTAAAGACTGGAAACTCTGTAGTGTCCCTTTATGTGTGAAGGAATGGAATGTTGTTAGTCCACTCTCTATCCAGGACTGAAATCTATTATCACTTTCATTTGGTTTAAAATCTGTGTCATAAGCACACCATCTAAATACTTTTAGTATTCGTTCACTACCACATATTTTAGTCACTTTATTCCAATACTAATACATGTTTGTTACTCTTGTTTTGCTATATTTCTTTGTATGTGTGAAAACCTTTACAACCGTACCTGTTGCATATGGAGGCCTCTTAGTATCTCACAGATATAACAAATTGAACTTATAAAATATAAACATATATGAACTATATATATCGAAATGACCTGGTTAAGGTTACAGAACGCCTGCTCAGGTTAAAATATCTTGATTATCTTCATGTTAAACACTGTGGTGGGAGACAAAAGACACACAACATCAAATTCGCAAACCTTTAAGTTTCAGTGGTGACACTTCACCACATTGTCTTTGTAATGGCTATCTTTGTTTCTTCTTGGAGTTCTCTATTTCTCTTATATCTAAAATAAGAGTCTGGATGGACAAGAGGCTGTTTTACGCAACAACGACGGTAAAACCATCGTGTCGCTCCGCCATTCGCTTACTTTATTTCTCACAAAACTTTCACAACAAAAGCACCATATCCTTTTCAGGCTTTTCAAAATAAAACATGTAATAACTATAAATGGCGCTAACATTCCGGCCCCTAATTGTTACTGCTAAGGCATAACAATTACATATTAACACAATAAAGCGTCATTTAATATCAACACTCATAATCTAACTGGCTTAACCAAACATTATATGAAACATAAGTCATATGTGTTGAACATATATCTGTTACACATGAGGCTGATATTCAAACTGTTGCCTCCATTTCAAGCAACAAACATAACTTGTCGATAGGCCTCTCCAAAACGCTAGTTTTGGTTTTGACAAACACACGTCTGACAAGTCCATGTGAGTCTGGAACTGTTCTCTCAACCTTTCCCATTAACCAGGAACTTCTTGGTGCACTGTCATCGACTATGAGAACAACATCTCCTGGTCTCAGATTTCTCCTAGTCACTAACCACTTCTGTCTTTCTTGTAGAAGCGGCAAATACTCTTTAGTCCAACGCTTCCAAAAAATGTCTGACAGGTACTGCACCTGTCTCCACCTTTTTTTTGCATACAAGTCCTCTCTTTGAAACAATCCAGGTGGCAGTACTGGCTGCCCTTTAAGAAGAAGTAGATGATTAGGTGTAAGTGCGTCTAAATCATTGGGGTCATTAGACGCTCTTGTTATTGGCCTGCCGTTGACAATTGCTTCAACTTCACATAGCAATGTCCGCAAGCATTCATCATCTAGAGGTTGCTGCTTTAGGATCTGGTTAAGAATTCTTCTAACTGAGCGAATTTGTCTCTCCCAGATTCCTCCAAAATGTGACCCTGCTGGGGGGTTAAATATCCAGGTGATGCCCTTTTGCATGAGCATTTCTGAGATTTTTGAATGATTCCATCCCTTGATTGCTTCACGCATTTCCCTTTCTGCACCCACAAGGTTAGTGCCATTGTCTGATCTCATGACAGACACTTGACCTCGTCTTGCAATAAACCTCCTGAATGCATTTATGCAAGAATCAGTCTCAAGTGAGTGGGCAACTTCTATGTGTATTGCTCTAACAGCAAGACATGTAAACAATACACCATATCGCTTAACTCTGCTGCGCCCATGCTTGACCTCAAAAGGTCCAAAATAGTCTATGCCCACATTTGTGAATGGAGGTTTGTCAGGAATCAGGCGATCTTGTGGCAAGTTTGCCATTCTTTGTTCACCAGGTTTCGCAGATGTCCTTCTACATGTTACACACTTTGACAGGATCTTTCTTATTGCTGAATCTGCCAGTGGAATCCAGAATCTTTCTCTCAGCCTGGATAATATGTAATTCCTTCCTCCATGGCCTGTTTCTTGGTGAATGTGTCTCAGAATCAAAGTAGAAACATGATGACCTTTAGGGAGAATCACTTGATGCTTAACATCTACTGGTAGTGCAGACTCATGCAACCTACTGCCAACCCTTAAAACTCCATCCTGGACAAAAGGATCCAGCTTCACAATGTGACTGCTCCTTTTAAGCTTGTCACCTTTTTGAAGACTTGCAATTTCTTCTGCGAAGCTTTGATTTTGACAAAACTTAACAATCTCAGTTTCTCCCTTTGCAACATCTGCAGTGGTAAGTGAAGATCCCTTAATACATGTTTTGAACTGCATTTGACCTGCAACCTTTTCAGATTTCCTTTTACTGCTGTCACAGCCACTTGCTTGTGACATGAGAAGCTTCCGATGCGCACTTAACCTGCCAAGCAGCTGCTTGAACGTAAGTATACAGGAAACTGCCTTTTTTAGACGGTACCAGTCTGAATAGTGAGAGATCAGTTTGTTCACTGGATTTTCATGTAATTTTGTAACATCCACACTCATCACCTCTTTGACTTCGAAATCATTTTTTGGTATTTCTTTAATGTCCGGTGAAATTGGCCAGTTTTTCTTATCTTTTGTCAAAAACTCTGGCCCAGCAATCCAGTTTGAACACTTCATGAATGTCTCTGTGTTCATTCCTCTTGAAGCGTGGTCAGCAGGGTTTAATTCAGAGTTTACATACATCCACTGACTTGGTTTTGTGTTGTCTCTAATAAGTGACACTCTATTTGCTACAAATGTCTTAAATCTGATGTTCTCGCTGGAAATGTACTTTAAAACAGTGCTACTGTCAGACCAAAACACAGATTCTTCTTGTGGCATTTGCAGCTCCTTTCTCATGAGCTTGTCCATTTTTACAGCAACTGCAGCTGCTGTCAACTCCAGACGTGGAATTGTTATCTGCTTCAGAGGAGACACTCTGGACTTGCCCATAATGAATGAGCAGTGAGTTTCTCTTTTCTGGTTTGTGATACGGAGGTAAGTAACGACTCCGTAGCCTCTCTCACTGGCATCAGCGAAGTGGTGCAATTGTGTAGATATGACCACTCCAAATCCAGCAGGTTTCAAACACCTGTTGACGGTAAAGCCATGAAGTTTTGAAAGCTCTGAATGCCAAACTTGTGACCTTTGAGCCAGTTCAGCTGGGATTTCCTCATCCCATGAAATCTTCCTGCCACATAGCTCTCGCAGGATGATTTTTGCTGTCAGAATGACAGGAGACAAAAAGCCCAATGGGTCATATATTGCACTTACAAATGAGAGGATGCCTCGCCTAGTCTTTGGCACAGATTTTTCAGTTATCCTGATCTTGAATACATCTGTCTCTGTGCACCAGTTCACTCCTAGGACTCTTTCATCTGGTAGTGCATCATGTCTCAAATCCAAATCTTTCATCTCTTTTGCTCTTTCCTTTTCAGGAATGGAAGCAAGGACAACTCTGCTGTTGCTCATCCACTTTGTTAAGTGAAATCCTCCACTCTCACACAATGCAGTCAGGTCCCTGACCATAGTACATGCCTCTGTTTCATCTGAAACTGACAGAAGACAATCATCTACATAAAAATTGTTCAGAACAGCAGTAACTGCTGCTAGTGGCATTTTTTCTTTAGCATCTTCTGCTGCTTTTTTTAGTGCATAGTTTGCACAGCTTGGGGAGGATGTTGCCCCAAACAAGTGCACCATCATTTTGTATTCTTGCAGAGGTTCATTCAAGTTCCCATTTGGCCACCAGAGAAAACGCAAAAGATCACTGTCCTCTGGAGGTACTCGCACCTGGTGATACATAGCTTCTATGTCTGACATCAAGGCAATGTGATCCCACCTAAACCTTGTTAGTACTCCAATCAGTGTGTTCGTTAGGTCTGGCCCTTGCAAGTGTTCTTCGTTCAGTGATTTCCCTTGAAAGGATGCTGCACAGTCAAAAACTACACAGAGTTTTCTTTTCTGGGGGTGGTACACACCATGGTGTGGTATGTACCAAACTCTCTCATTTTCAGGGGTAGTCTTTGTGTTTGGTACCTGAACTGCATAGCCTTTATTCAGCAAGTCAGACATGAAGCTCTGATACTCCTTGTGAAACTCTGTGTTTCTGATTAATTTTCTTTTCAGATTCTCTGCCCTCTGCATTACTGCACTCCGGTTGTTTGGCATTTTGACAGCTTTGTTTCTCAAAGGAATACCTATGCTATAATGACCATTAATCCTTTCAACTGTGCCATTGACAGAATCCATAAACATGATGTCTTCTCGTGACATTTCCTGTTTTTCCTCAGAAGCTTTCTCTGGAAAATCATAGTTGAGCTGTTGCATCAAAAGATTCTCAACATTAGTGACAGAGATGCGATTTACTGAAACACTCAGCTCTCTGTCAGAAGGAGTAGAGCAAGAATCTCTCTTGAGAGGGCCATTGATAACCCAACCCAGGACTGTTCGAACAGCATATGGACCGTTATCGTTACTATGAATAATCTCCCATGGTTCCATAGCCTTGTGCACATCACATCCTATCAAAAGTCCAATGTCTGCGTCTGAATGTGGGAACTTGATTTGCCGAAGATGTGGCCACCTTTTTAAGTCATCCTGTGTAGGGATGTTCTCTCTAGACACTGGAATGTCTGCATGAGTGTAAATGTCAGGAAGATCTATATAGGTGTTCTCATTTAAACCACACACTTCTAATCCTGACAGGTGGTAACTTGTCACCATCTTTTCTTGTCCCATTGTGCGAAGCATGAATTTTGTCTTCTTACCTTCTACACCCAGTTGTCTCATCAGTTTTTCTGAACAAAACGTGGCTTGGCTCCCATTGTCCATGAATGCATAAGTCTCAATCAACTTATTGCCTTTCTTCAACTTAACCCACACAGGAACGATCGATAACACATGAATGCCTTTTCCGGCCCCCGTGGCTCCACAAATTCTGCCTGAAGTGTGTGTTTCATCACTTGTTGTGGGAATGTCTGAGACATTTCTCTGGATGCAATCGTCTGCCTTACTGTCCTCCTCCTTTGTCCAATGAAGCATACTTGGATGTCTCTTAGAGCAGTACTCACACAATGATCTTTTCTTACAGTCCTTACTCAGATGACCTTGTGTCAGACATGCAAAGCACAGACCCTTTGCTTTAAGGAACTCTAGTCTTTCTTTGTAAGGCTGGTTTCTGACCTTTTGACATTCTGCCAGTGTATGGAGTTTTTCACAGTATATGCATGGTTTCTGGAAGGCATTGCTAGTGTGACAAGAAGCACTTTTGTTAATTTCAGGTGACCTTTCATTTGCAGCTTGTGTTACACTTGTAGCAAATGTGCTTCCCCTTTGCCTGGATGATCTAGTCATTCTCACATTTGCAGATGACTTTGCTTTGTCTTCAGCATCCTTAATGTCACCATACAAAGGATATGCAGCTATTTTTGCTTGTCTGTTTATGAATCTAACCAGATCTGAGAACTTTGCTCTCCTTCCACTTGTTTCTTGAATGTCAAAAGCAGAGACTCTCCACATTTCTCTCATTTTGTATGGCAGTTTAGAGACAATAACTCTGAGGTTCGTGGGGATATCCATCTCTTGCAGTTGACTGATGTCTTGCATTGCATTGTTACAACCAGTGAGAAACAGTGAATAGCTATGAAGAGCCTTTGCATCATCTGTTTTGATTTGTGGCCAATTGAATGCTCTGTTCATGTAGGCAGTTGCAATTCTCAGTTCATTACCATAATGACAAAACAGCAACTTCCTTGCCTCACTGTAGCCTTGTTGAGGATTCATGTGCTGACAACTTCTTACCAAATCTCTGGGCTCACCTCTGGTGAACTGTTCAAGGTAATATAACCTGTCACTGTCACTGTCAGTTTTGTCATGAATTGTATGGTCAAAGGCTCTTGTAAATGGTATGAACTCAAGTGGATCACCACTAAAAATGGGAATGTCTCTTTGAGGCAAATGTGACAGTCTATGTTGTTTGACTAACATCTCAGTGATATCATTTTGTTTCAACATGACTTCACATAGATTCATTGGAATAACACTGGCATCAGTTTGGTGCAAGTCATCTTCTTGTTTTACACTGTGACTGTTTACCTTTGAATGCCCATCATGTTCACCTTGTACCTTTGGCTCTTGGAAGCTGAAGTGCTTAACAGCCGATTCACACTGTTCCACATCATTTTTACAGCTGTCATATTCACAGTCCTCTAACACTTTTATTTTGGCTGTAGAAGCAGCAATAGCTGTCTCGATCTCAAGCTGTTCTCTTCTTGCTTTTAACTTACATTCTTCAATGTCCAAGGCTTGTCTCTGTTTCAAGGATGCGGCTCGTGCGAGCAGAGCAGCGCGCTCTGCTTCTTCTTTCTGCCGTACAGATGATACCGAAGAAGCTCTGGACGATCTTGATGAGCGGCTACTGACTGAGCTTCTTCCAACGCTGGTACCTGATTTCTTTGCAATTAGTCTAGCAGTCACTGACACGCTGTCATCTGGGCTCACGTCGTCTTGATGCTGATGTCTTGTTACGATGATCCATTTCTCAACTTCAGTCATAAACGCACTGAACTGCTCCGTTTTTGGATTGAACCAGAGCATCTGGTCCACATTCCTTTCATCTTCTGGCAACAGTGACAGTACATCATCATTTGCCCGTAAGAATTCTTCATGCAGCTTTGAAAAGTTACTTAAATGTTCATCAACAATGTCAAGGCTTTCATTCTCTTTCATCAGTCCACTAATTTTATTCATTTTTGAAGACCGAAGACCATCTTCTTAAGACCAAAAACACTGTCACTGACTTATTTGTAAGAAGTTGAGAATCGCAATTGTTCAGTTTTAACACGACTTGTAGCTTAGCAGCATATCATAGTCCAAAACTTTATCCATGAAAGCTTATTTCTTCTTTTCTTAGATTCTTCATGCATACAGCTCTGTGCACTTAACTGACTTGCTGTATCAAACTTTGCACGATCTCATAGCGATGCAGTCGTCTTGTTCGGGAGCATGATGGTTTTACTTAATGTAATGGCTATCTTTGTTTCTTCTTGGAGTTCTCTATTTCTCTTATATCTAAAATAAGAGTCTGGATGGACAAGAGGCTGTTTTACGCGTCGGTTTGTGCAACAACGACGGTAAAACCATCGTGTCGCTCCGCCATTCGCTTACTTTATTTCTCACAAAACTTTCACAACAAAAGCACCATATCCTTTTCAGGCTTTTCAAAATAAAACATGTAATAACTATAAATGGCGCTAACAGTCTTCTTTGCACAGAAACCTTAAAGGTTTCTAAAAGACTTTAGTGAATGAAGCATTAAAACATTTTCCAGCAAATATTTCTGAATATAAAATAAAAGGTTAATTTAATGCCAGCACAGGTGAGGCAGCAGAGGGCAGCCACTCCACAGGAAGGTTTTTGGGCACATTTCTCATGTGGGGTTGAACCAAATTAAAAGAAATCAAAGCAAGACAGCAGGGTTCCCGTTGACATCCCCGCCAAGACGACAGGAAGCTGCGAGGGGAAAACAACCTGCAGCCTGCTGCTCTCAGGCTCTGGGGACCGGGAGTGACCAGCTGCCACCAGCCTGGGCTGAGGGCCTTAAATTTTTGCTCACACTGTGAACGTATGTCAGGGTGGAGGAAGATAAAGCAGTCACAGGAGGAAAAGACAGGAAGACACTTCTGCTGTCAGCTGATGTCTGTTTTACACTCGGCAGTGTTATACCTTATAACGATGGCCTAATTAAAAAATAAAAGGTCTTATAATGTAGAAATAAAAATGAACTATTTAGGAACAGTGGACATGTAATAAAAGCAGTGAATCAGTCTTTGACTTGAAGGCAAAAGCGAATTGATTTTCTTGGCTTGAGTGTGTCTGTGTACTCATACAGGGTACAGGTGCATCTCCTCTTATCTGGTACACCTACCTGGTGTATACCTACAGGCTGCAGGAAGGATATGATGAGTCAACATCCAGTGTCTAAAGTCAAATAAAAATAATGAAGCTTAATAAACTAACGCACACCTCCGAGGCTTTCATCATTTTCATATTTGAACTATAATCACAAGTTCAGCTATCAGAGCTCAAAACAAAAGACTTATAGACAGAGAGCAGCTTTAATATCAAAACACTTTATTTTACATACAAACAGTATCTTACAGCACATTTTTATTCATGTACACAAATGAGGAATGGAGTTAAGTTTGTAAAGGAAGCGCTAGGAAAGCAGCACCATCTGCTGGTGGGAAAAGGCTACTGCTGCTTTAGGATCGCGCTCGGTGCTGGAGAAGACTCTCTACTTCCATCCTTGGCAGGTTTCGCTCACAGAGTTCAAGCTAAACAAGTCTGAACGCAGAAATGACCTCAGGAGTCGTTGGGGAGGCCAAACAGTTTGACGGTGCCCGCCTCCCGGTTGTTGTCGTACTTGCCCTCCTTGTCATCGCAGGCGTAGGCCAGCAGGGGCCTCTTTGGGTGCCAGGCGACTGTGAAGGTTGGAGAGTCACACTGAACTTCCCAAAGCTTCTCTCCTACAACACGAGGAGAAGACGGAGAATGTGTTTAATGCTTAGTAAAAAAATATATATATTTCAAATTTACAGCTCCAAACTGTCTCACTGACCCGTTTCCACCTCAGCGATGTCTATGAAGTGATCCTCGGAGGCCGAGGCTAGCATCTTGCCATCGTGGCTGAAGCTCAGAGTCCTCACTGGCCAGTCCAGTCTGCACCATCAGAGCGATAAAAGAAAGAAACTCTCTGAGATCCAGAATAACCTTAGAGTCATAACGGCACATTTCTATTCCACGATAAAGATGTGATCCATGATGTGTTTTTATTTATTTTTTTAAAAGACCATTACTGTAATTATCTCATGAAACCTAAAACTCTGAAAATAAACCGTCTCTGACCTGGAGAAGCAGCGGACACACACCAGCTCCTCCACGTCCCACAGGCTGACCAACGCATCAGCACTTCCTGTGGCAAAGTACTTCCCTGTGGGGTCAAACTTGATGCAGATGCAGTTGGACGGGTGGGCATTGATAGACTGGATGGGCTTCAACTCTGGATAACTGCGAAAAAACCCAGGTGTTTCAGAGGAGTCCACGTGGCTCGTGCACAGGTCAGGAAAAACGTGAGTCAGTGTAAAATACCTTCAGACCTTTAGTTATTGTTGACCTGCAGTGTTTGCGTGTTCATTTCAAAGACAGAATTAGGAGCAGATAGAAAAGTTCCTCTGTTTTATAATAATGCAAAAACACATTTTAAAGCCAAATCACAATGAAGTGGCGACCATTCCAGCCAGCTCTGGGATCAGCTTGTTGACATTTTCTCACCTTGATTTGAAAAAAGAAAAATCAAACTCCCCAACCTTTAGTTGTACACTTTCACTCAGCAGCTAGCCTGTGTTGGTGTGTGAGAAGCGACGGAGAACATGACGCTCAGCTTTTCATGAACATGCATGTCAGGAATGAACGTGAGCAGAAATCTGCTCCGTACCTCAGAATATTGATGCAGCCGTTTCCGTTGGTGAGGAAGAACATGTCGTTGTCGTTGTTCCACGAGATCTCATTCACCTCAAACTTGAACTGCTCTTCTGCCTTGGAGCGGTGCGTCTTGGCATCGATGAAAGTCACCACGTCATCTTTGTTCCCCACGGCAATGGTTTGACCATCCGGGCTCCAGCAGATGTTGATGTTTTCACCTTTAGACAAAGATTCAGTTTTGATGACACAGTGATGAGCGAGGTTTAAAGAAGGGTCATGACTCCTGTACGGGTGGGCATTTTGAATGACCGATACAAAAGTGCCCGCTATCATCCCAGCAGACTTTCCTCAGACGGTGAGACTATTGTATCTTTGAATAACCAGAAGGTTTTTTGTATTCATTTAAATTTTTGGGGGCTGACCAGCTGCACAGAGACGTTGTTTGTTCAAAGAACTGGTTACAACTCGCTGTCTAATGTAACCATGAATGAAGGAATAATTGTATTTTACTATGCTTTACTTATGACTTCATAATCTGGGAAGCTCGACTCACTAAACATCTTTGGCGCTTTACTGAAGTCTATAACTCACAATGGTTTATGTCAGTGTCTTTTCAAGAGTCTCTTCACCATCTAGTCACAGTAAGCAGCGCTGCAGCTAAGAGCGCAGGTAGCTCATTCAGCATTAATGCAAGCTGTGTGTTTAGAGGATAACATCAGACAAACAAGCCTTACAGAAGTCTGTATGACAATTATTTTTAATGAGATTTGAAGGATGTTCAAATTACAGAAGCTTCCCGGGAGAAACCACCTGGAAAAAATGAATCAGCAGGTACGGACTCATGAATTCACCATGAACAGGTGACTCTGTAACGTTCTGATTAACAAATTTGGATGATGTCATCATACTCGGACTGTTTGCTATTTTCATGATTTTGTTTCATGCTGAACGAACATCCGGTTTAAAGAAGTGGAATCTTTCAAAGCCTTTGAGCATAAGCACTCAAAAATACTTAGGATTACTTTTAATCTTAATCTAAAATCTTCAACTGTCAATAGTAAATGCCCAATTACAATCAAATCAGACTCTACAATGTTAACAAACTGACATAAATATACAGATGGGGTCATAAAGGATCCCAGTCAGTTACCTGAATCAGTCAGCTTCTATCAGCTACAATAACTCCCAAAGAGAAAATGCAGGCAAACAGCAGCAACCTGAGGTCAGTACTAGCTGCTGACTCTGTTCGCCACAAAAACCAAGAGCCTACCCTTCGTGTTGACAGTGGCGATGCATTTGGTGGTGCGTACATCCCAGATGCGGATGGTTTTGTCTCCGGACGCCGTGACAAACAGATCCGGGTTGGTGGGATGCCAGCAGAGCTGATCCACGCTGTCACTGTGACCTCTGTAGTTGTTCTCTTTCACCTGCAGACAAACATCACATGTATCAGGCATCCATCGTGTGCCACTTTACAGAGCACATCCACAAGCAGCCCAGCAAGACGATCACCTGTAAAGTTTTCTCTTAGAAATATGACTCAGATTATCTTGCATACCACACTTTGTGGAAAGGGAAAAAAAATTAGCATCCCTCAAGTTATAATTTAAACTTGAGGGCTGTGACTTTAACTTTCTGATTTGATCATGTCTCTTTACATAAATATGAAAGTTTATCAATTTGGGCATTTCAGTGATAAAATACTAATCAGTAAACATATACGTAATTAAAATGAATAAAAAATTAAGTAGAAAGCTGGGCTGCAGACGGAGCTTATAGGTTTCTGCTTAATGACGTAAATTCCTAAATAACTACAAGGCTGTTCAGTTAGTGGCAATTACTGAGTGATGGGGATTATCCAGGGGGCCGTGTTTTTTGTGACAGTCGGCTCTCTAACGTCCAACATTCATTCATTCACGGTAGCGAGCTAACCAGGCTAACGCTAGCATACTAGCAACATGCCGCTATGTGACTCACCAAACGGTCCTTTTCCAGCACGAAGACGCTCGCTGTTTTATCAAAGGACCCGGAGGCCAGCCTCCTGCCATCACAGCTCCACGCCACCGAGTGAACTTTAGCCGTATGAGCGGCGAATTCGCGGCTTTTGTTGTTATTTTTAAAGCTCTCCTGCATCTCTTGGAAATACTGCGACGCCATCTTGGATTCCTACGTAACAACAGTGGCCGCCGACTGTAGGTGGGTTTAAGGGAGCCTGCGCGCCATCTGGTGGTTCGGAGGGGACCGACACTTGTTTACTTTGCTCAGACGGTTAACTTTATAAAAGGTCCTGTAACCGTCCTGTAACATAAATACATTCAGAAAACAACAGTATTTAAATCGTTCTAAATATCAAATGAAAAGGCCTTATTATTGCAGGATATTGCTCATAAGAATGATTAATCAGTCAAATTAGAAACAGAAAAGTTAAAGTTATCCATTTAAAAGAATATATAAGAAATCTCAAACTGTGACATCATTTATTTGAATTGATATGCATTTTCTAACAACTAAAACCAACACAAGAAAAACATAAAGCCAGACTTCACCTTGAAGAAATTTCAGCTGCATAAACCTTATGAATGAATTTAAACAGGTTTCGTTGAGCTTTGGGGAAATGGGCTATTTAAGAAATTTAGAATGAGCATCATCCATCATTTACAAACTGTCAGATCCTCGTTTCTGTATGACAGTAAAATATGAAACAGTTCAGAGCTCAGTCAGTGATCTTCAGTTTAAATCCCAGAAAACAAAAAGTACTTCAGCTTCATTGTATTGTTTCTATCATTATTAATAATGTGGAATGCATAACATGACACAATCCATGCACAACACACTGCATGTTTAATCAGTCAAATTAGAAACAGTCTGGTTTGCAGCCTATGTGCATTTAATGTGCTACAGCTGATAGAGTTTTATCATACAGTTTAAAGTGGGTTAATCTATACATCAAAGTTTTTTTGTGACTATTTGTGGAAGAACTGGAAAGAAGTGGCACGATCTGCTTTTAGGTAAATCATTGTGAAATATTTTGCTTTTATTTTCTTCAATTTTTTCCTTCCTTTTGTAAATTCATGCAGAAAAAAATGCTTTACTATCTCTCATTTTCTAAAGAAAATACAGCAGTTCTTTGCACATAGGCCTACGTGAACATCAACAGCGTGATAGGTTTGAGTACAAAAATAAATCCACTGATTGTGCAGGGGGAGATTTTTATGCCCTTTGAACTTTACATCATCTTTTCTGACATATATCAGATGTTGGTCTATGACTTTAAGATTCAGTGGCAGTAACGCTGTCACTCAAAGTAATGCTATATGTTCATATTACCACACATGTGATCTTTGACTCGGCACACATTCATTATATCTTTCAATGATGTAACCAATGCAAGTTTCCAAATTCATTGTTGAAATAAAGACAGAAATCTCTCGTTTTATTTGAATTCCAATTTATTTAAAGTGATGTTTAAAAAAAACCAACACTCCATTTATATCTCAAACACACACAATATCTAGTCACCCCATCTCTGTCAAATATGGTATATCCCTCGGTTAAGAAGCCACTTGGTTACCAACTAAGCAATCGATGCGAGGACCCAAAACCTGCACCATCTGCAGGGGGACTCCCCTGCCATCCGGAGGCCTGTGCAAGGCCTCAATATGCATAATATTCAGGCCTGAGGCAGCTTCTGATGTCGAGTGTGTGGTCCTTTTGCACTAGAGTAAAACACACCGAATGGACGGAACAAAATGCACTTTTTAAATGTGATTCTGTGTTTTAAGAAAAGATGACAAGCAGTGAAAGCGTCACATAAATGTGCCTTGCGTCTTTGCATACTCGTGAAAAAATGTTTTAATGTTGCGGGCACGTGCCAGGAAAGCGATGTAAAGACAGCAAGCCCTACAAAATAAAAGTCAACTGTTCTGGTGAGGAACAAGGGCGGTGTTTCAGGACACGTGCACACAGGTCTCTGGACTCAGTGCTGATTCAGTGGAGGAAGACATTTCATCTCTGGTGGACTATGACACAATCTCATGAGTTTTCACGCCACAGACTATAACTCAGGATGTTGAGGTTTAGATGCAGGTGTATGGAGAGGTAGAAAAAGTACACAAGCACCCTAATTCCTCCAAAGCACTTCTATTCTTAGCTCATTTTTCCTCATCGTTTTCTCACTGAGGCCCCTAAAGTAGGTTTGATGAAGGTCTGACCCATGGACCCTGAGAACATTTCTGTGACATGTATCTTTAAAAAGCTTGTGTCGTGTTCCTCTAAACCTGAAATATCAGTCACATGTCACTTCTGTGTTTCCCCCCTTCTCACCTTGCATGACTTATGACGACACACCTGGACTGAAAGGTGTGAGAAGGCAGGAAGCGTTTGTTTTTTTTAAACCCTGTCTATAAAAATGACAACCCGGTGTTTTCATCAGCCCGAGCTCATACTCAGGTAAACGCCTTGACAGGTGGAGCTGCAGGCAGCTGCAGGAAGCTGAAAGCAGCACAACAAAACTAAACTGTTCATTTACTTCATCTGGAACTTTCTGAAACATCCAATGCTTTCATCATTGACTACAACATGTCTGAAAAGAAGCTTCGATTTTAACATCCCCACATTACCAAAAAACACGCTTTTAAAACTGCAATCATCTGTCTGTTGGTACATTTGGTATTGCTTGGTTTGCCGGAGAACACAGCAGAATCTGTGGTGCACATCTCAAAAGCAACCCATGACAAAGTGTTTCGTTTGTTTGAAAGCAGCAGAAGAAGAGCGTTTCTCCACTATTTGCAACTGCAGGTTATAAACAGAGAAAAACCAGTTATGCTCGCGCCGCCGAGGATGCCAGCTGCAGCACAGGTCTAACTTAACCAGGAGAAAAATTACAGGACGTGGAGGCAAGGCAGGAGAAGCCAGAGAATTGGGCTCTATAACAGTACAGCGCATTCCTGCTGATGACACAAAGTGACGCTGAGCAGAATCTTTGTGCATCAAATAGAACTAAATCAACCTAAAGCTTTGCAGTCTTTATACAAGTCAAAGTGTCTGAAGAAAACTGAGTATCTGTGCAAAAATAGTGCAGCTTCCCTTGTACAGTGCAGCCCATCCTTCCTCCTGGATCCACAGGTTTATTGTCAAAAATCATCAGAGAAGCGAGCGGCCGATAAAAGCCGTTGTAGAAAAGCCAACAGTGCACTAACGCTGTTCTTTTGGCTCCTTTGAGACTTTTTGGTGTTTTTAGAAGTAGCTACAAAAATCCGAGTGTCAGTTTTATTGAATGTGAGCACGTTAGCCTCATGTGGTACGTATGGAGCAGCAGATACAGTCGGTCTTTGTGCAGCTGGAGTTTCTACAATGGCTGATCACCTCCCCTTATCTGAGCCCTGCTTTTTTCATAAAGTCACCAGTGCATTAGCTCTTACTGCTCTGTTACCTGTGCATCTTCATCCGAGCGAGTTGTTAGTCGGTTAGTGTAAATCCAAAAAAAACATAAATACAAAAGTACAACAAAGTCAACGTTTCCATTTTTGATCTGACACAGTAAACAAAAGGCAAACACTCTGCAAATCATCTGATCTCATCACTCTTTTGTCAATAAACGCACAAACCGAAGATACTCAGAGTCCATCCTAGCACTCTGCGTCTGCGCTGCCGTTGATTGAGCTGTCGCAGAGGGCGGCGTCTGCATCATCACCGGGCACTGCATGGTCGACTCCGTTTGACTTGATTTGATCCTCCTTGACACTGTGGAGCAGAGACAGCAAGCAACATGTAAGAGACCGAGAACAGCCGAGACGCAGCGATCACTGTAATCTGTGGAGACCAGGTCAGCATCAACCTTGTGCTGGAACCTGGACTCTAAAACTGCAGCTAACTACATAGCCTCCTTCTTGACTGCATGACTTCAAATATTCTTTTCTGTGTTTGTTTTACACATGCAAAGGTTTTTAGATTAGATACATGAACTTCCAGGGATACTGATGGCGTCTCCACCCGGGTCAGAAAGTATTAGGACGGGATGGAGGGCATGCTTGTGATGAGTGTCGCTCCACCTGTTTATGCAGCCGTTGCTGACTGGAGACTCGGCTGTTTCTTTCTCAGATAGAGAGCTGCAGGACCTCCTCTCCTTGCCCGTGTCCGAGCTCTTCCTTCGGGCTACGACTGGCCCCGAGCCCGACCCCCGTCTCTCTGGGCTAAGCCTGGGCCCTGCTGGGTCAGACGGGGCACTCAGCCCGCCGGGCCCTTCTGGATCTTTGCCGGAGTCGCTGCTGGTTCGCCTTCCATTCAGGCTGTCAGAAGATGAGACGTGGCTCATACGGCCCTCATCTGGTTATCAAAGAGACAGACAAAAACCAAAAAGCAGGTTTTTACATGAGTCTGTCTTAAAAAAATGGTACAGAACTTTTATTTAGAAGAAAGAATGTCAGATGTCTGATAATAGAGGGTAGATGTTAGTTTCATCTGTGGCTTTATATTCTCTGACTGCATGTATTGAATTTCTATTCATCTTTATTTTATTTTTATTTGCTTTTTAACACTGTTTTTATCTTCCTTGAACTTTTTCTCCTACTCAAACTACATCCTACTGCTTACTGCTCGCTCTTCTTTGTGTCATTGTTTTTTTTTTTTTTGAAATTAGAAGTTTTGTAGATGAATATTTATCCAGCTCAAATACTCTGCACACTTAAAATCAGAAGGTTGTGG
The DNA here is from genome assembly GCF_041146795.1 of Maylandia zebra. Taxonomy (NCBI): domain Eukaryota; kingdom Metazoa; phylum Chordata; class Actinopteri; order Cichliformes; family Cichlidae; genus Maylandia; species Maylandia zebra. The sequence continues at coordinate 23,051,933 of NC_135168.1, read as the reverse complement.
CTCTTTTTGCCAAACGGGTCAATCAATGCGAGGAAAGCAGAGCAGAAGTGTTTGTCCTGTGTGCGCAGTGCGCCCTCTGCTGGACACAAACTGACACAGCAGTTTGGAACGACTTTTGTTCATTAAGCTTTTATTAAGATCTTATATTCATATTATCCTGATTATACTTAAATACTTTTACTTCAGTAAAAAACAACAATAGTAGAACTTTTAGTGACAGTATCCTGACCAACACTATGGCGGCTCTTTGAGGTCCTTGTTGGCACTTTTGATAATGATTTTCAATATTTCTAAAGACTAAATGTTTTATTGTATATAATTAATGAAAATAGCTGCTGACGCAACACTGATGAGCTGCTTGGTGACAGGTTGCTACCTCCTGAGCCGGCCTCGCCCGCCTTGTTGCGTCGGCGTCTCAGGATGACCTCCAGCTCGCTGTCCTTCTTTCCGGGAGGTGACGGTCCCGACTCCTGCGAGCCTCGGCTGGGGCTCCTCTTCACCGTCTCCTGGAGGAGTACACACATTACTGCAGGAAGTATAGTTTTTTAATCTGAAAACAAATTGTTTCCAACCAGCGATGCTACAACTGATCCTACTGCACAATCCTAACTGTCAGATCCAGAAAACATAAATACTACATTTAGACATTGTTACAGTGTCAGTCAGCTGAACCTGAGACCTCTGTGCTAGTCACAGGTTGCCTTTAACAAAAACTTTGTTTGAGCACCAGAGTGTTCATAAGTGCACCCGGCACGATCAGGTGGTGGGGGAAGATGCTCCAGTCTCGACGCACCCAAACGTGTCGTGAGGGTGTGCTGGAAACACGAGGCTGAGACATTGAGTCAGAGTGGATCACACAACTGCTCAGAGCTACAACCTCCTTGGTGGGCTGTTTAGTGTCCCTCCCACTCGAGTGGGAGGGCTGAATGTATTGAATGACACGAGGTCTGTCTCTGGGGGAGTTTTGAATTATCCTTCATGCAGTTTCTCGTATTTTCACAGTTAATCTGATGTTTTGCGTTGTTTCCGTGTCTGGCCTCCTCTGCTCTTTGTCTGCTCTGAGCAACTTGGTTCAGCGAAACAGAAACCCGGCACTGTTCGCAGAAAACCACGTCCAGATCAATCCTCAAACACCCTGCAGCAGGTCTGATGGAAACAAGCACCATCTTAAGCCTGGCGTATTCGTGGGGTCAGAGCTTACGATGCGCACCGCCCACCAGGGGGCAATGCACTTATTTCTCCTCTTGACATCTCCAGTGTACACAGGAAGATCCATGCAGTTTGTCTGAATATTCTCTTTTCACATTTAACAACATTTAACACGCTGCAGTAAAGCCAACATAAGCCCGTTTTACCAGGATGCCTTTCAGTTCCTCCATGGCGCTCTCCTGCTGTTTCTCCTCACAGGTTGGAGGCTGCTGGAGCAAAAACAGAAACATCACACTTGACCTTCATGACCTTCATGTTCCACCGACAGATCTGTGCAGCCTCACTAGCAGAGAATCATGGAAAAGGGGAAGAAGCTTCTAGTAACTGAGCAGGCACATGGTGTCCGGGCCATGAAGTGCTTAACAATGGACGTTAAAGTGACATGTTTTAGTGACTGGAAGAGGACCTGCAGTGTGTGTGTGTGTGTGTGTGTGTGTGTGTGTGTGTGTGTGTGTCTCTGGAAAGCCCAGAGAGCAACTGTGACTTGACTCACTTTTACTGCTATCCTCTGCAGCAGCACAAAGAAGAAGAAACATGGAGAGGAAAGAGAGGACAGTAATCAGGCAGAGTGCTTTCAGACTGCACGAGAAAAAACAGCCCTGAAAGTATTAACAGACACCCGGATTCATTTTCACATGAACAACGAGCTGAGATAAAACAGGAAGGATGAATCAGGAAGTACAGATTGATTTTTTACAGCTCATATTTGTGACATTTAATCTCTTACTCTTGTTGAAGGTAAAACAAATCAATGGAAGCTGACAACAAAAGAACCCGTTTGACAATTAGTTTAAAATGGTGATGAGCAAATGCGTCTTCTTATAGAGTGTATGCTTCACTCACATTCTGGAGCATTAAAATACACTATAGTAAATACTGTGATCTTTTTTCTTTACATATTAAAGTGAGCAGGAAATGATAAAAAAAATGAACGATCAGATTATATGTGGTTCCTGTCAGAGACTTCACCTCACAGCCTTTACCAGCTGATAGATCAAGCTCAGGTGTTTCTACATCCATTTATATATTTGGGAATCAATGGAGGGGTGTCAGTGTTTCTAAAAATACCCACAGAGACAAAAGCCCCAACAACAATGACCCAAGCTTCGTCGTTGGCTTCATATAAGACTAAAGAAGAGACACACAAAGGACACAAAACAACAACAAAGAGAAGAAAACAAGTGACAGAAACGGAGGCAGGTCGACCGCAAAGACACACAAACGCCTGTTATTCCTGACAGGTGACGCATGTCTGTGCCTCGTCATGCTGGAAATGCAGCTCAGCACATTTACTGGTTTAAACTGGAGTTCACATCTGCACTCGTAACTCCAGTCGTGTCCTTGTTTTTCAAATTTAGCTGTGAAAAAAAAGGGTTAGGGTTACGCCTCTCAGCGTGCAGTGCTCCGTCTCACCTTGGTGTCCTGACTCTTGACGGGCCGCAGGACGACGCCATGTTTGATCCGCTCCATCATCTCGTTCACTGCCTTCACTTTCACGTCATCCACACCTTCAGCAGCAGCTGGACAGCCAGAGGGAGACAAACCCAAATTACACCTACTGGATTAACGTAGCGTTATCATTTATTTCTGAGGCTGGCTTTGGCTGAGAACACGCTGCTGACCATAACAATCATGATAAATAATAACAATAACATTCTGTCTATCAATACATGAATATAAAACAGTGTGGTGAAACCCACCAGGAGGCTGCTCAGCCTTCACGGAGGCTTTGGAACCTTTGGAAGATTTCCTCATGATGGCTATCAGAGAGCTGAGAAACAGGCAAAATGATTCAAAATGAAAAACCAAGAAACAAAAGAAAAATCACGAGGTCAGACTTATGTGCAAATAGTCAAATTTACTTCCTATTACAGCTTCAGCGACATGTTTATCTCACATATGAAAGAAAATCCATATCAGCTTTTTATCAGATTGTTGTTACTCTCAGTATCAGATACGGGAAAATAAATACGTGATTTTAAGTCCTTCTCTTAATATTTATTTATTTATTCATGTGTTTGCCCTCACTGGCAGCCAGACTTTCTGATTGGCCGAGACAAACGCTGGTCTCTCACCTGAGGGGGTTACATCTGGAGGGCGGAGGCGGAGGTGGAGGGGGAGGGGGAGGAGGAGGGGGTGGCGGTGGCTGTGGAGGAGGGGCGGGAGGCGGCGCGACCCCAGGTGCAGGAGGAGGAGGGTCTGTGCTGGTTGTCATGGCGATTTTTTTCTGGGCCTCCTGGAGCTCGTGAACTGGAGAGGAGAAAACGTGAGCGGTTAAAAATCCTCTCAGCTGCTGGAATGATGATTTTCTTTCATTGAAGCTCCTTCCTAAACTCAGAGAGCAGGATCTGGTCATGTTTTTAACCGTTGTCATTGGTTGCTGGTTTTAGCCCTGACATCATGTGACCCATTTACGAGTATCAGACAGTGTTGTGAGGCTGGAGTCATCCTGTTTCTTTCTGCATCAGCAGAGGAATAAACACAGGAGCCACGAAGCACCGAGACCTGTAACCCTCTTATTTAATCAGCCGTCGGGTCAGCTGTTTCCTCCTCACATTATACTACAATAGAAAATCACTAAAAACCGTAAAACATTGACTGTACCATGGATATTTTATTTTTACTTAGTTTTGCTTAATGTGAATTATAAATGTAGATTATTTCTCATTAATCAGTCTGCTGCAGTTCGTTTACTTGCTCCTCGTCTGTAGAAGATTCAGGAAAAAGTGCTTGAAAGAGACTCAAAGCTAACATAGAAATTATTGATTACTTTGCTAACTGCATTAGGGACCGAGCAGTTAACCTAACCCTCGGTGGACTCACAGCCGTGTTGACCTGCTGTGAGCTTGAACAGTGATATCATAAAGAGCAGGAATGAGCTGATTAACTCCCAGGATCCTCTCAGCAGGCAGGACTCTCACCCACAGACTGTCCGTCTCTTTCAGCAGCATCCACCTGCTTCTCTACACAGACACAGACAAGCTGCCCGGTCCAAAGGAAAGATGGAGGATGAATATAAAAGCCAGTCAGGGAGCAGGTCAGACAAAAACATGAGTTAAACCAGACTTAAACAGTTAATATTTGTATTATTGTCTCTCATATTCAGCTTCAGTGAGTTTGTGACATTTTACTTGAATACAAGAATTATCTGAACCTCATCTCATGGCACCTGCTTCTGTGTTTAAAAGCTGTGGGGTCTTTCTCTGTATGTCAGAGTGTGGGACCTGATGGGTGCCTCAGATTACCATTCAGCCTGCCTGCTGCTGTATGTTATTCCCTTTTCTTATTTTAACAAATTTTTTCATCTATAATGTGGAAAACTTTCATTCCAGAAGATCACAGTGGGCACAATTCAGTAAATACAGCCTCCCTTCACCTCCAGTGTTCTATACTAGGCTCACAATGATATTAAAGTTTTAATCAACACATAAGGTCAGCTGACAAAATGAGGAATCTGTGGGTGTGCAGAGTTATTGAGTCCACCCCTGCTAATCCTCTGCATATTCATCAGCACGTCCATTTTATTAGGAACAAAAATGGAAAACAGAAGGTTGAAGCGGTCTGATTCTGGTGCAGCTTGATCTGAGCACTAAAACTGGGTCAATTGACACATGCCACATTGGCTGGAAAAGTATTGGTGCATAAATAACATGTAGCAGCATGAGGCTTCACTGATCCCAGTTTTAACAGGACTCCAGTTTTCATGCAGCTGAAATATTATTCTGTCCTTTGAAAGAAGAGACGCGCCCACAGGTCTGAGAGGAAGTGTTTGTTCTATCTTTAGCTTCATCACGTCTTCCTACAAAAGCAACAACCTACTTCACTGTGTTACACTCAGTTTGTTTAGGCAGACTCTTGCCAGCCAATCACAGATAGTTTTTTTCTGTTGCTATGCTGTGTGTCTCCTGTCTCCTTTTAATGTTAAACTTCTATTTTAATGCTCACCTGAGGACTTGGTGAAGTGCACCTCCTGTATATATTCTCTATGGGACACTCTTAATGTGTGTGCGTCTCCACCTCCACCCACCTTTTTCCTCCAGCTCCTCGTTCTTCTTCAGTGCCTGCTCCAGTCGTCCCTCCGCCTCCTTCTTGTCCACCTCCAGCAGCTCCAGCTGCCTCTGCAGAGCCTCTAGCTGTGTCTTCACACGGTTCTGCTCCAGCTGTTCCTCCAGGTTCTGCACCTACACACAGGCGTAGCACATGATTCAGAACAAGCTACACAGAAGCACCGTTACCAGACTGAAGGCTTTCCAAGCATGCAGCACTGGATGAAAGGCCATCAGACCCATTAAATCACATGACCACCGCATCTCATCAAGGAATAACTAAAAAGTAAAGGACCAGCTTCACCTATTGTTAGATTATAATATTATTTTATGCCATGTTATACCCCTAATTAAAGATTGTGAATTATTATGTAGTTTTAGTTTGCAGTATTCTCCTGAATTAGAAGAAGCTGATAACTATTGCATTCGTTAAACTGATTTGCATTACATTAGACTGCTGATTTATTGTGGATGAATGATATTGTTTTATGATGTTATAAGAAATACTGTTTGCAGAGAGTCATCGCCTTATTTGTCTGATTAGAAGAGAACAGAATATACTGGAGTTTTCTGCCCCATCTCAGCAGGAGCAGATAAACAGGGAGCCAAGGTCGTAGCTTAGGCGCTGTGTGAGAGAAAGCATGTGAATGTTTAGGCTTTTATGATAAGGTGGGAGAACCAGAGGCTATAAGAGTTTGAGCAATGCTCCACCATTTTGAGATCTGAGGCTGTCTGCATACGGTGTCCATCTCCCACGCGTGTGTTCATTAAAATCATCGTTTGACTTAACCCGGCCGGACCAGTGTTGTTATTGTGGTTTTTTCTCGTCTCCATCCCCAATATTTTGAACCATAACACTATGATACCTGCAGAATGTCACCAACCACCTGAGTTATTATACTACATGTACTCTTGCTTTGGATTACTGAGGGTTTTACAGTTTTTTCTGTTTGCTTAAGCACATTTTTTGTAACTATTGGCTAATTTTGCAAAACTCTTCACACAAATAAGAAAACCTGTCACCCAATCATCAAAACATTGTAGTTCTCTTGCAAAAGCAAACACAGCTAGATTAACTCTTCACACCTTTGTAAAAGTGGTGTTTCCGTATCAAACAGTACACACAAGCCATCATCTACTAAGCACACAATGCGCCAACTGCACACTGATGGTATGAATACAAAACACATCTGGCTTTTGCTTTCTCTGTGCACAAGGTAGGCTATGTCAGTTTGAGCTCATACTTCTGTCATAGATCCATAAGCATAGAGGGATCCAAACTTCAAGTACTGGTGTTTATTCAAACACATCAAAACAAACACAAGTGTTTATTTCCAAGTATAGGATTATTTGCAATCACCATAATGACTATATGGGTTACTTGGTCTGCAGTGAACATGCTTCCTCTGCCCCCAGCATCTGGTCATCTAGCAATTCTGTAAAGTACAATTTCAGTATTTTTACATCAATGGTATTGGTGTGTTTCTCATTGGCATATGGCAGTGCTACAAATCTTTGTGCGAAGTGACTGTACTAACCGATTCTCATTTCAAGATGTCCTTATGGTACTTGCTACAGTGTAGCGGCTCGAGTTAGGCTGGACCCGTTGGCCAGCTACCCTCAGGGTCATTCCACGGTTGATTACATGGTCCACTATTGTAGCTCTGATGTCATCAGGAATTCTATTTCTTACTCTTCCTACCCTTCCTCTCCCCCCTCCTCATCTTCCTCTCCCCCCTCCTCATCTTCCTCTTGCTCCTCCTTGTCCTTGTCGTCCTCTTCATCCTACTTCTTCACCTCCACGTCCTCTTCCTCGGCCTCCTCTTCTTCTCACTCTTTCTGCTCCCTCCATTGTACTCCGCACACACAGCTTACCTGTATTATAGTGCTTAGGCTGATTGCAAAGTGAACTAATTATCTAAAGAAGTTTTCACATGTGAAAGTGTGCCAGACAGTTGGCAAATTAGTGTTAATGATAGCCATACATGTGTATGCTTTTGCTAGGAGTGTGTTGGAAATTTGGTAATTGAGTGTTGTGCAGTGAATTGTGCCTACAGTTTTGCAAAGTGTGTGTTACAAAATTGCAAACTGAGTGCAAAGCAGTTTTTGTGCTTTTAGTTTTGCAAACTCAGTGAGTGGTTTTGCTATAAGTCTGAATAGTTTTAGAGATTGTGCTACAGGAATCACAGTTAGGGTTTAAGCATTCAGAAAAAACTGTAAAACTCAACCTTTAACAACCTTCTTCTTCTTCCAGCTGCTCCCTTTAGGGGTCGCCACAGCTTCCTCCATCACACCCTATCCCAACATCCTCCTCTGTCACACCAACCCTCTGCATGTCCTCCTTCAGTATTTATTTTTCCTTCAGTCAAGGTCATGATGGGACCGGTGTGAAATATGTTACAAGAAATATGTAGTACTGTAGACTGTGTCATTTCAGACTATGTGCATATTTTCTGTTTATTGGTATATATTGGACTGTCTGATCAACATGCAAACCAAAGAAGAGTATTAGCAAAGAGCAAGCTTCAGTGCTAAACCGATTTAACTCATTTAAAAATCAAAACAAAAATTCCAAAATGTCCAGAAAAGCAGAATCTCCAGGAAGCACCGAGGCAGGACTACAGAAGGAACTGAGAACAGATGGAGCCAATGAGGGTGGAGAAGATCAGAAAAGGAACTAGAGACAAAATGCAAAGCCCGGAAGTGAAACCACAACAAGACACACAAGAAAAATAATATAAAATTTTAATTTAGATATTTAAACTCTTTCAGCACAGCGGAAATATTTCAGCACAGGCACAGCTCTCACTCACCGCTTTGACTGAGAGTATTATTTAACTGCTCTACATGATTTCACAGGTAAACACAACAAAATCACACCTCTGCTATTATCCTTAACCATGCACGATGATCATATTTGCTTGTTTCAGGATATATTCACACAGCTCCAGCAGTAGAAACTCCGCCTTCTTGGCAGTGAAATTAAGGCTGCAGAAGAAGAGGCTTCATATTTTACCTTCTGCTGATGCTGCAGTCGCTCCTCCTCCAGGGTTTTGGTGACAGCAGCAACGTCTTCAAGGGCTTTGAGTAGCTGAACGCTGGGCTCAGCACTCTGCAGCAGCAGCATGCTTTGCCTGTTGGCCTCCTTCTGCTTCACCAGCATCTGCAGAAAACCGAGGACGATAATGAGGATAATGGGAACAAAGGAAGTTTTAGAAAGAGAGAAGGAAATGCCCGTCTGTGAATCTTTACTCTAAACAAACCAGCACAGAATCTGCTTTAATCCCACAGACTGTTCACTTTTCAGATCAGTAAAAACCAGATTCAGGACATTTCACCAATATTAACACACACATCAGTTACAAGCACAGAAACACAGTTCACTGTTTATCACTGAAGCTAGCAGCAGCAAAGCTCAGCTTGGATTATCAGAATGAATGACTTTAGAAAACTGTGGGAGTCACAAAGTGCTCTCAACGAATTGGAGAAACTCTCAAATGCCGATTATGCAAAATATGAAGATTAAGTTCTGCAGCTGTGGTGAGACAGCAGCCGCAGCAGCAAGCATGGCTTTTATGTATTAACGTAGTGAAAGATTAGTCATTGTGTTTGCCAGCTGGAAAACTGGAAGCAGTGTTTGATTCCACCATGAATCATATTTCAAATTTCTGCTCTGCCAAGACAAACAGGAAAAGGCAGATTTTAAGCTTCTTTAGGTGTTTGACTGTACAGCCGCATTTCTGTGACTCACTCTTTACCTCGTGTGCATAAGTTTCAGCTTTGACTCGGAGGCTCTGCTCCAAGTCGAGCTGCTCCTTCATTCCCTCGTACTCCTGAGCTGCCATCATGGAGACTGCAGATACAGGGGGGGGCATGTTTAGAAAGGCACTGATGTTACACTAAGGGTTTGGAGTTATTAGCATAGCAGCATAAATGTGATGCTGAATGAGGTTACTTGTGCTTTTACTCCAGCTCTCTGCTTTGCATTAAGTTGCTCTTTGCCTGCAGTTTATTTCGACTCACCTCTGTTAAATCTCTTGATGGTTTTGCTTTGCTGCTCGACTGTTTCACGAAGCTGCTTCATCTCGGTCTGATCTTTCTCTGACTGCTCGCAGTGGAAGAGCAAACACACAGAAAACGTCTTAAAAACAAAAACTTTATTTCTCTTTCTATTTTTATTTATGAAATCTTCATGACTATTGAGACACTGACCCACAGTTTAAGCTTGTATGATAAGAGAAAGGTTTGGACTGAAAAAATGTTTCCAGAAACAAACTAATCACGTGACCCATGATGTCACAAACAGTAATGTTTGTGCTGTGCAGTATTCACCTGTGTAATCAGCTCTTCTATCCTTTGCTGCTGGTCATGAATCTGACAGACAAAATTCTTCTTCTCCTCCAACAAGCTGTTCACCGTCTCCCTCAGCTCTGAGCAAACACAGTGAAGTATATTCATTTATTCAGATTAGCAGCTGAATTATGGAGTGTATTGGAAAACTCATCAAGTGCAGTGATTTAAAAATATATTATTAGCAAGAATGAATGAGTAAAAATGAATCCATGACAAAAACGTTGTTCCAGAACACGTTCCTGCTGTTTGTGGAAGGTGAACCTCATTTGGTGAGCTGTACCTTTAACCTGCTGATGGTACTGCGTGAAGACGTCGGGGCTGCAGTCTCCCGTGTCTGCTGCGTCTGCGTCGGCCTCCAGCGCGATGCAGTCGGAGATGCTGGGGAGCAGCTCGTCCAAACACGGCCGTGACGTCAGACTCGGGTACTTCAGCTTCCTGTTCTCACAGTTCAGCTGCAGGTCAGAGGTTACAGGGGTCGACAGTAAGAGCAGCTCAGTGAGATTAAAGCCACAGAAATCATAGATCACAAACTACCGGGATCAATCCTGAAGCACACATTTCCTGTTTACTGCATTTAGATTTTAATAGATTTTAATAATAATTTTTGCTCTGGTCTGGATTATTTTCTTTTCATTTACAACATTAGTTGGTCTGACAGGTTACGTTGCTTTTATTTTATGAGTTGAGATGTTTCTAATGCTCTGTGATGATGATTTGTTGTTGTTTTTTTGTCTTTTAGAACTTATTTTTAGTCAATAATAATAATCTGGGCAGGCATCATGTATGTCAGGCGTCACACTGGACAAACGATCAGTTCATTTATTCAGAAACTAAATCGGCAACAGGAGGCGAGAGACAAACAGTTTGTGGAAGAAATGATAGAAAGTGACAGCACTTTAAGGCATTATTAGTACTTTTATCAACATGAAAATCTGTTCCGTACCTTTAAACTGTATAATTGTTCACCATCATCGCTGTACCTGTTCTAAGTATTTTAGACATATTACTACATCATTAATGTAACCACACAGCTGTTGCAGTGGAGGCATTAATGCACACAGATAATGTAGTCAAATCGTCTCTGTGCACAGTCATCCTGACTCACTCCTCCTGATACTGCCAGCTGAGCCCTGATAATTCTAATCTTAGCATTGATTATTGAGCAGCGTATGTGTGTGTGTGTGTGTGTGTGTGTGCGTGTTTGCGTGCAACCTTTGTGGCCAGGGCCTCTGCATTCTCCCGACACGACTTCTCGATCTCCAGCTGAGTCTGCAGAACACTCACCTCCTCAATCACCATCTGAGACACTGAAGGAGTACACACACACACACACACACACACACACACACACACACACACACACACACACACACACACACACACACACACACAGAGTGTCAGTTTTGCTTTCATACTCTAAATGTTGAGTAATAACACAGCATAAGTAATGCAAGTACATAAATATGGTTTTATTGTTACTGTTTTACACAATATTCACAGAATGAATTGACTTTGACAGAGATGACCATTTTTTAATGTCTGAAGCCAATATTAAAACATCATTTCAAAAAAAGCATCAAACCTCGAGATTTGTGAATAAAATCAGTGCTCAGCAAATTTTCACTTTAGCTGCAAGCGACTGTTATTTAGACGCACACAGATGCAGTTGAAGCTACTCGACCTTTGAACATAATAAAAATCAGGTTTCCAGTACAGATCGTAACCTTTATTGAACCTTAAGCGAACAATGGCATGTCCACAGTGAGTTGCAGGTTTTGACCAATCAGAAAGACAGATATTTAAACATGTAAAGTGAGTCATTGAAAGGTCCTTTGAGTGAGTATCTGTCTCCTTGATGCAGAGAAGAGAAGAAGCATGCAGAGCATCGTGCCGTGTCGTTTTGCTCAGAGAGTATCTGCTAACACAAACAGCTGAAAGAAGCAGGCTTGAGGTTGTTAGACGCTCACAGCTGTCGAACGTGTCACCGAGCCTTTGCGACTCCTGGGTTATTTTAAAATGACCCAGATCTGGAGACTTGGTGAAAAAAATGGAGAGTGAGAGGAGAGAAGTAGCTTTGCTATCGTGTCAAAATAAAGCTCAACTCGTCTCACTGTGCTGTCGTCTCTGCTGCATTCAGGGTGTAACTGGTTAGAGAGCTCTGATGATTAATCCCCAGAGTTTACAGTTTTTTACAGACGCTAGGACACATTTCTCAATACTTAGGTCACTTTTGCAAAACTCTTCACACAATCCTCCTAACTGACCTTCAGCTTGGCAAAGCAGTTCATTTCACATTCAAAATGCACTACAACTACCAAAACACTTCATTCAGGTCTCAAATAAACTCATTCTTCCAGAACACTAGCAAAGGTTGACAGCCGACAAACACACTTTGTCACCCACAAAACAATGACCTAAAAAACACTAACAACATGTAGCATTACACAGTGTTTTCTTGTGTAAAACAAGGACACATCTCTGTTTATAATTTCAATATATGTTACTGGAATGAATCAGACATCATGCAGAATTTGTTAATATTTGTTTATGTATTTTTATTTTTTTGCACTAAGTAATCCCAAAATACAAGAATTTGTATACACACCATCCACTGATACACATACAATAGTAATGCTAATCTACTCGGTCTTCTCCATTTGGCCACAGATTCTCATCCACATCACATCTTATGTCATCTAGGAAAGAATCTTCTGGCTGCCAGAATTGAAGGAGTTGAAAGACTGAAGGAGTAACACCTGTGTAGATGTTCATCTACAATGAGAATCAGCTGTGGCTGGTTAAACTGCATTTTTAGATTTAAAATATGTTTCAATAAAATATTGCTGTTGGATTTTGCTGTCTTTTCAAGTTTTGCATTGTGTTATTGTTTTGGCCATAAGTTTAACAGTTTTGAAAACAGTATGTAAGCACATGCAAAATGTCCTGTACGTACAAAGATTTTTGGCAGTTGTTGTGTCTGAGTGAGAAGATAATTCATGAAATTTGAGAGATGTAGTCATTGAATGCATTTTGTGCCAAAACAATGATAACTGGTCCTCAGTTTAGCCCACATAGACTTCTGTTGTGCTCACTGTGTGAGGAGTTTTGCAAACGTGACCTAAGTATTGAGAAATGTGTCCTAGCGTCTGTAAAAAACTGTAAATCTAAAGTCTGTATTTCAAATACAGCTGAAATACATGACAAGTTTTGGTATTGCGACACAGTCAGTCCTGGGCTCTCTCAGCAGCTGGCGCTGGATTGTATTAGAGCCAACAGGAAGCTGCTGCTAACATCCTGGCTCCACACAGTCCTTCCTGATCAATATACAAGCTCCAAATCTAATTATACTCTTCACTCCTTCAGCTGAAGGCAGGAGGAAATGTGTTCCTGCCCTCCTCCTCCTCATTTGCCACAGAGACTCTGTAATAACTCTGATGTACTGTCCTCTTTCTTTGTTGTTGTTGCAGTAGCATTTAGCATTGGTCAAAATATTTATGGGCATATTTGTCTGTGGTGTGAAACAGAGAAGTGGCATAAACAGATGAAACCGGCACACTTCTGTCAGACTCCAGAGTAACCCACACCTTTGCAGTGAACAGCTGCTGTAGTGGGCAGCATTCAGTATTTTTTGTATTTGTACTTGCTGGTGAGCCTGCATCCCTCTGCTGAAGCTCAAAAGTTCATGTTGGCGCTAAAATATGAAAGAACAGAACTTACTTTTACAGGAATAAAGGATGGAGAGAAGTATACACAGACTGGCATACTGAGCAAGCTGAATACATTCTGGTTCTTCTAATTCTACTCTACTTACAGTTTTTTCTGTTTGCTTAAGCACATTTTTTGTAACTATTTGCTAATTTTGCAAAACTCTTCACACAAATAAGAAAACCTGTCACCCAATAATCAAAACATTGTAGTTCTCTTGCAAAAGCAAACACAGCTAGATTAACTCTTCACACCTTCGTAAAAATGGTGTTTCCGTATCAAACAGTACACACAAGCCATCATCTACTAAGCACACAATGCGCCAACTGCACACTGATGGTATGAATACAAAACACATCTGGCTTTTGCTTTCTCTGTGTCAGTTTGAGCTCATACTTCTGTCATAGATCCATAAGCATAGAGGGATCCAAACTTCAAGTACTGGTGTTTATTCAAACACATCAAAACAAACACAAGTGTTTATTTCCAAGTATAGGATTATTTGCAATCACCATAATGACTCTATGGGTTACTTGGTCTGCAGTGAACATGCTTCCTCTGCCCCCAGCATCTGGTCATCTAGCAATTCTGTAAAGTAACAATTTCAGTATTTTTACATCAATGGTATTGTTGTGTTTCTCATTGGCATATGATTACATGGTCCACTATTGTAGCTCTGATGTCATCAGCAATTCTATTTCTTACTCTTCCTACCCTTCCTCTCCCCCCTCCTCATCTTCCTCTCCCCCCTCCTCGTCTTCCTCTTGCTCCTCCTTGTCCTTGTCGTCCTCTTCATCCTACTTCTTCACCTCCACGTCCTCTTCCTCGGCCTCCTCTACTTCTCACTCTTTCTGCTCCCTCCATTGTACTCCGCACACACAGCTTACCTGTATTATAGTGCTTAGGCTGATTGCAAAGTGAACTAATTATCTAAAGAAGTTTTCACATGTGAAAGTGTGCCAGACAGTTGGCAAATTAGTGTTAATGATAGCCATACATGTGTATGCTTTTGCTAGGAGTGTGTTGGAAATTTGGTAATTGAGTGTTGTGCAGTGAATTGTGCCTACAGTTTTGCAAAGTGTGTGTTACAAAATTGCAAACTGAGTGCAAAGCAGTTTTTGTGCTTTTAGTTTTGCAAACTCAGTGAGTGGTTTTGCTATAAGTCTGAATAGTTTTAGAGATTGTGCTACAGGAATCACAGTTAGGGTTTAAGCATTCAGAAAAAACTGTAAGTGCTTTACACAGCATGCCTTTTTCCTATGGTTGTGCTTTCTGTGTAACATTCACACTCCGGCGACTGCATCAGAGCAGCTCAGGGTTACTATCTTGCCCAAGAATATTTGGCATGCAGACTGGAGCAGCCAGGGATCAAACTACCAACCTTTTAACTAATAGATGACCTGCTCTGTCTCTGAAGCTACAGCCACTCACTCACAGACCAATCACAGTTGAGGTCTGCAGAGCTGAAATGTGTAGTTAAATGCACGTAAACAGCACAGGGAGCATGCAGGGTCAATTCAACTAGATCAGCGTTCAGGGTTTGCAGAGTACTCAGTTTAAAGAATCTAAAGTTTAAATGAGTCTTACACAGTTACTCCCTGAATCATTTACACAGCCTGGATCACACAAAATGACCTGCTCTTTGTGCTAAATGAAAAACCTAAAACTTGAATTGACATGTTTTTGTATGTAAAGTCATAGAAAATGTTTTTTTTACTGTCCTATGAATTTAATTTTTGTCAAATTACAACCAAACTCTCTCACTTTAGAGGCACAGACAGCGTATCTGTGATGCATCTGTATTATATTTTGTGAACCAGCTTACACCAGCAGCGTCTCAAACAAACACCATAAAGTTTCATTAATACAAAACTCAGGAAACAAACTTGACAGAAACCTAACAGAAGCTAGCTGCACAATAGAAGCTGCTTTGTGGTTGTCACATGCAGTATGACAGAAGAATCCCGTTCACTGTTTCCTAGCAGGAATCTCAATAACCTGTATTTGAGCACTCAGCGTGTGCAGGGTAACACTTTCCATCACCAGCTGAATGCAGACTTCATAACACAGCACATGAGCGGAGCAGTTAATGACAGGCTGCTGCTCCATCATTTGCCAGACCGGTTGTTAGGCTGCTGTAAGTGAAACCTTCGCGTCTGCTGGCATGCAGAAACATACATCGTCAGCTTATCCTGATTGTCATCTTTAAAAGATGTTAGCTCAGCCGGCGTGCCCAGACCAGACAGTGATCAGAAATATCACCTAATAACACTTATACACAATATTTTCTCCTTAATTTGTAACAAAAAGTAAAGTCTAACTTCTAATTTCACCAATCCATGCATGTCCTTCAAAGCCTTTCCTTGGTGTCCCATTTTCACAAATACATAAACAGAAGTGACGTTTAAAGTTTTTGCTGCATGAAAAAAATCTGCATGTGTAAAAAATGTCAGAGTAATATCAGACAATGAGAAGAAAATAGAAATCCCTCGATGATGACAGTGACCACAAGCTGAACCCGTCTCTGTGTCGCTGATGCCTTCAGGTCACCTGAGCTTATTACATTTTAGAGTCAGGTGAGACCTGCAGGAAACATGACTAATGCTTCTCTGCCTGATGATGCATTCTGGGCACATACCAACAGCTCCGCGTAAACAAAAACAGCTGGATTTAAAGGGCCTGCGGGACGTCGCGCTCCAGCTGTGGATCAGTCACTCGGCTTAGACACTGATCTGATCTAAAGACCACCGAAAAATGACTTCCTTTAAAGCAAAGCAACACATTTGTTAGGGAAACTGATCCAGAATAGTAACAGAGCACTGGAGGAGATACTACAACAACTATAGAACTATGTTACAAAACCACAAATAATCATGCTTTTTAATCTGTGTAGATCTGAATCAAACATATTTTTGCTAAAAGAAATGATGACATCGATCCTGTTGGGCTCTGTTTTAAATGATCGTCTTCACCAGGAAATAAAGCTGAACTACATCATCAGGAGGAGGCTGAGGAGCAGGGGAAGGAACCATTTTCTGAGGAGACCCAAAACAAAGCTCCAACACATCTGCCTCTGTCCTATATACATGGACAGGAGGGCTTGTGCTTTGCACTAACATGAGAAGCATCTCTAAAGTAGAGTAATTTTATTTTTAAGGCACAAAATCACAGCAAAATTGTTGGGGCAAATAAATAAACTGACCCAAACAAAATAGTTTCCTCATGTACCTCATCATGTAAATGTTTAGGTCTGGGTTTTTTGAGTTTGATTTATTATTATAAATTATTCTAAAAATGAAGCAGGCCTGTGATATGGGCACCAACTGACCCGAGGTGCAATTTTCATTCAAGCTACTTCACCTTCGGCTACAAACTACCCCGGTGCAGGCTGCAGGTCACAGCTTGATGGAGCTAACAGAACCACATCATCAGCAAAAAGAAGAGGCGCTTTGTCTGATCCTCCAATTGGCCGTGCCTTGAAATTCTAGGCCTGTAACAATAGATCATATACCCTGGAGTCCCAAAGCAACTCCCTAGGGACACCGTCGGGGGCGGGGAGCTCCTTCATATGGGAAGGAGACATTGCATCCTTGGTTGTCCTGGGAAGCTGAGAGAGGACCAGTGAGCGCTGTGTCTTATATCCCCACGCCCCAAGAAAGCAGCAGAAAATGGATGGATGGTATTTGTTGGTTAACCACTTAACTATTAAGTACATATTTTTCAAAAACTAATAAAGCTAGGTTAACATCATCTTTTAACTGTTTCTAAACCTATCATAAGATGAAAGTAATAAATGAATAAAGAAAAGTGCTGATTAGAGCTCTGACCAAATAAAATCCATCCACACATTTCTGAGCAGCCAAGAGCTGCAAACAGAAAAGCTTCAGCTGCAGAAGATGTTGACCCAGAGTGTCGGCCATGCTTACATAAGGGCCTGGGTATGGGTGAGGAAGCAGCAGTGAGGATGACGTGAGAGAGAAGGGAGACAGGGAAGGCTTCTGGATCTTTTTTTAATCCCTCATTCAATGTTTAATGCTCGTGGATGGGCTTTGGGTGTGTGATTCCCTCCAATCCAGAGACTCATTTAAACCCTCAGAGATCTCTCAGGGATTCTTTTGGTCCCTTTAAACACTGCTTCAGCCCACATGCCACCGCGGATCGTCCTCCACTTGACTTCACTGCAGCTCAGCTGCAGCTCTGCGGGTCAGACGCAGCAAACAGTTCATTCTCAGCTATTTATAGCTTTCAAATGTTATTTTACAGGAGAAACCCTCAGCTGGTGCAGTCTCTGGATCTCCCGGTAATCCCACACCTAATAATGTGCAGTGAGAAATGTTAAGCTTCTTCCTCTTCTTTCTTTTATTTTTTTCCTCTATTGAAAAACCATTAATGTGGCTGTTTACGTTGTTTTAAAGTTAAACCATGCATAATTAATTTATTTCTATCTCCACATGTCTGCGAGGATGTCTTTACATATGTGGATATGTGTAGGTTTTATAATCCATATTTAATGTAATATAGCTGTGCCACATGCTCAGCATTTTATCCAGCAGAATGCGACACACCGACCCTGCTTGTTGTGTCTCCTTTATTTTTCTCGTGTGTGCGTACACTGACGATAGTAGCTTAAATAAGTGATGAGTGACGAAACGTTTCTCCCACTGAAAACGCTACGTCCAGATGAGCAGAATCAACCTTTTGGTGACAAATTGTAAGCTACCAATATGAATTATTAGGAGTTTAAAGATGTTATTTATTAACTAAATATAAATTGGAACCCCAAAGAGTTGAAATGGCGTACTCATGCTGACTGAGATCATGACAAATGATGAAAAATGATGCATCATTTGTCAGATAAGGATTGAAGGATTGAAGAGCAGACGATTCATCTTTTTTGAAAGCATCACAGGAACAGTTTGAAATAAAACATGTGGCTGTCCTCTCACAGACACACTTTGTCCTGCAGAAGCTGTTCTGGGTCAGTAATTCCTCCAAGCTCAGGGCCTCATGAGATAAATGACGTGCTGTTAAAACCTGTGACAATTGAAGCTAAAACAGAGGCAGGCTTTTGTTTTTCATCGACGAACTGCAGCTGGTAAAGCCGCTTTAGTGGCGGTCTGTGTTATCGGCAGAAGATTTGGAGGATTAGCCAACGGTTTGGACATTCATCTGTGCGTAACAGCAAAATCCCAGCGCAGTGTTAAAACAGGGTTAAAATGCTGGAGAGGACAGAGAGCTGTGGCGTTTAAGCTCCAACACTAAGCTAAGCTGTAGATAACTGAATGTCTAATTGTGTAATTATGTTTTAACTTTAGAAGTTCATTGTGAACATGATCAACAGCTTCAATGCTTTAGGGCACAATCTGTGATTAAATCTGATGCCATTGTTATTTTCTGTACTGTTTTTGAGTGTCGGATCCTTTGTGCTCATCGTATTTATGCCCGGGTCCTGATTTCATGTAGTTTGAAAGTTTCTACCAGAGTCACATGGTCACAGGTCCTCTGTGGACTCTGAGCATGTAATTTCAGTACTTCCTGCAGTACTCGAATGCATGGAAAGTGCAGCCACAGGCTTTTATCTAAGTACAGTAGACTGGATAACTAGGCTGCACATGATAATAACACTGCAGGCAATCAGCCTGTGAAGCTGAGTGCTGCACAGTTGGCCTCCAGCTACATGCAGCATTACAGTAGGTGATGCAAAGCACTGGTGGAAGAAGAACATAGAAATATATTTTTGTCTCTTTTCTAAAGTTTATTTGCTGATGTGTTCATTGCATTTCACATATTCTTTTGTCTTCTGTTCTGTGGAGTTTTTCATTGTTCTTTGGTTTTAACTGAGCTCAAACAAATTTTGGCTGCTGCCAAAATCCCTCCCAGGAAGGCAGGTTTGTCACTCTGCTCCTGTGCTCTTTTACTTGCTCTGCTGCACTGGTTTAATAGAGAATAAATTGCAGACTGTGAGACATCAGTTCCGCCTGCTTCCTACTGGCTGAAAGGTTCAGGAAAAGAGCTGAGGGCGCCGGGCAGCTTCCATTTTAACAGAGAAAATATAAGGTTCAAGAAAAGCAAAATAAAGGGAAAGAAACCTTCTAACAGATCACCTCCTCCTAAATGATGCTCCTCAGTGCTCGCTGCTGCAGGAAACATGTTAGGACCTTTGCAATCTGTTTAGTTATTCCTACTTTAGGGTTTGTCAGCTTGCAAACATATTTATAGAAGTAATCTTGGACTAAACTCACAATTTCTGCCATGGAATATGACACAACGCTGCACCAGACGAGACAGGGCAGCTATGCCTGGACTATCTTTGGTCCAGTCACAGGAAAACAACAGAAATGTATTTAGATTTTTAGATTTTTGGAACAATTAATTCTCAACACATTAAAATCCACTCCAAATTAGAATGTGGATATCTCACAGACCAACTAGAGGGACAGTTCTACACAAAGTAAGCCTCGTTATAATCACCTGCACACACATTTATGTGTATTAGTAGCATTCTCATCAAACCCATGATCTTCCACGCTGTTGTTCTTCTCTGTGCTTTTTGCAACTTTTATAAGCAACAAACATTAAATACTCAGAGACTGATTTTGTGAAAAGGAACAAATATTTAACTGATAAATTTTTATGCTAAACAATGACAATGGGAATCAATAAATGGAGATAAAATTAAAACCTTAAAAATACCTTATAAAAACTGCACTCACAGAAGAAATGTAACAGCAGTAGAAGCAAACACAGTGATGCCGAGGTGGACTTTTTAACCACAATCATTTTTGAGACCAACTATAATATATAGTTGGTCTCAAACTATAACAGAAATAACAGAAATATGCTTAAATTAAACAAAAATACAAAAATGTGAAATGTTGAGTGAGTATCATAATCATGTACGTATTCTGTTACTTTACTCACAGGATTGTAATAAAGTCAGTTAGTTATGTTTGCTCTCAGTGTGAATAGGATCCTCCGTCACTGAGGCCAGTTTATTATCTCACAGAGACTCCGGTTCGGGTCATGTTTTCACTGTTTTATGCTCACTTAATCTCAGACTGGCCTTTGAGTTCCAAAAGAGCTCAAAATCAAGTACCTGCCAGGCAGCCAAGTCTCCCTCATTAAAGCCATTACAGCACGGTCATCAATTATTGAGGAACAGGTAGAAAGGGCCTTTCAAGGACCACAGTGGATAAAGAGTCAGGCAAGATGAGCCCACCCCCCTCCCACACACACCCTCGTCCGTCCCCAGTTTTCTGCTGCTGAATTATTCATGTCAGGAGGTTTTAATAATTCATGAGAATAACATGACAAGAGCGACTGCTGTCTTCTCTGGGGGAAGGCGGTGAATGAATAAATGAGTGAATGAACGATAGACTGGGTGTGTGAAGTGATGAGACCCATGGTGAAAAGGAGGATCAGCATTCTGCTGACACTGCTGAGGATCTTAGGTCCAGTTTTGCTGCTGATGACAAGTTTGTGACACTTTCCTGGCAGTTTGAGGTTTGAGTCGGATTAAAAGACTAGAATATGTTTTTCTCACAGGTTCCCATGAAATGCTCTGAGAAAAATCCCCAAATGAACAGAAGCCTTTCTGATAAAAATTTTAAACACCCAGATTTTAATTTGCACCTGTTAAACATAAGGACTGCAAACAGGAAGGCCTCTTTGTTGTGTGTGTAATGATACGCTTTTGCCGATCGTTGTATTGTATACTGACTCTACTTTAAACTGCAAAATATGAAAGACAATCATTTCCTTCCATTAGGAGCATGCCGTGCACTTTAAACTGCCACATCATTACCATTTAATATGAATATTATTGAGTTCTAGGAGAGGACTGCGATATCTGACAGTCACTGAAGACCTCAACAAAACACCAGCTGGATAACTCAGCTCATGTTTCTTTAAACGCCAGTTAAACTAACAAATATTTGTTAATTTATTCATTTATTTCATCCCCATTAGCCATAGGCCCCGCCCCAACAACAGCTGCTCGTGCTTGGCTCAGTTAGACAAAATTACAACCGACTGAAAGTCTGCAGACACAATGGCAGCTCTGTGCTCTTAATTATATAACACAAACGGTGCATCAGGGTTAAAGCTGATGCTTAAGTATAATGATCTCTGCAATGATTGCAATCTTAGTTTAGCTTGTAGCGTGTCAGTTTAATCATTCTCACAGAACACTAAGGAAAGAAAAGGCTGTTAACTGGTCATAAACCCAATAACTGGTAACGCTAATTATAACTTTATGATGCCAGGCAGTAAAAATCACCAGTATGATTAACATAATGCTGCTGGGATCATGCTTGTGCGCCAAATTTAATGCCAATGCATTAAATGCTTAAAAATGCAAAAGGTCAGTCTCACTGCAGGATCACGAATGTAGATGACCACGTTGTGCAAATTAAAAGGTCAAATAAAATGTTTGACCTGATGGCAGGCAGGGAAATGTCAGCTGAATTAGGATTTATCCTCTGGGGGCCAAGATGGAGTTTATCAAAATTCTCAGTAATCTATCCAACAGCTGTTAACTTATGTTCATAGAAGGTTAAAAAATACAGTGTCATGCCCTGTGGTGACACCAGATGTAGAGTATGAGCCCTGACAGCATCATTAGAGTTCATCCTCAGGGGACACTAACTTTGGTAAGATCATTTGAATGCCTCCACTTAAATTAAATCAACAAAGGAGCTCAGTAAAACAAAAATATCTTTAAATCAGACATTGACACGACACCGTTAGATTTAGGAAGAACTGCTGTAGTTAGGGGAGGTAGGCGATGACTCTGAATCGGCCTGTTTTACTGAAACGTCACCTGAGGACAAGCCACAGATGGAGAACGCCTGGTTCTCCTGTTACCTTTGGACAATAACAGCTCGCCCACATACACATAGCTGACTGAACCGACTGACATCACTGACCCGCTTCTCTAAGACACAAAAGGATAATTAAAATGTAATCTTTTTGGAAGACAAATGTTGGCTTGTGTGTTCGTTAATATGGCTAAATCTACAAGAATATCGAATATAAGCCTTTTGAATATGAAAAAGTTGGTAGTCTGAATTTTAGCATCCTAAACAGACATTTAGCACCACTAATTTATCCATCCCACACATAATCAGGTAGCTATGCAAACACTTGACTCCTACATGCTTCTATAATAGATAAACATCAGTAAACCTTCTCTTACCTCTGTGAATAATCATGGAAGGCATGGGAGCCGTAGGTAAGTGCTGCAGTTTCCTCAGTTTTAGAATCAGGAGTTAAACTCCTCAGAACAAAAGTGCTCCCCTACAACTGGCTGACTAAACTGAGAGTCACCATGGAAACGGGTGACACCCTCTTAAACACACCTGTTCAGAGGACAAGGTGTTGGTGATGTCATACCAGCAGAGGCACAGATGAATAACGCGAAGAGGGACGGAGGAAGTGAAGGCTCGCTGGGATGAGGTGTCAGGCTGCTCTGTGGTATTTGATATCTGGACATAAGTATTTGTCTGTGTGCACTGAAGCATTAATGGCACCATTTATTTTATTTTTTTTACTTTTAAATGATAATTATAGTTTTCTGCAACCTCTAGGAGGATGAGGACTTTACTAAATGGAAAACTGACAGGTGAAGAAAAATGAGTAGTAAGTTAGAAACTATTAATGAATATGGGCTGATCCAGAAACTCTAAACCAGTTTATCCCAAGGTCAAAGTGAGCAGACAGGAAATGCCAGGAGTAGCTGGATCTTCAGGGTACAGATCAAACATCCATGGTACAAAGCTTGTTTTTAGGACCAGGAAATTTGGTATAGATATCTTCTGTTTTATAAAGTTATAAGGCTTGAAAACCATTGATAAAAATTCGAAGCCACACCCATGTACTTTTAGGACCTGTAACTGGGAAAATACTCATAGTAAAGTCAAGGTAAAAAAAATTGGATATACAAGTTCTTGCACAAAAAAACAATCAACTGATTCTGATGGGATATGTGTAAAGGTTTTTCAGAGTTGACTGCTTTTAAAAGTAAGAAGATGACTTGGTATTATTCATCCTCTATAGAACACTAATGTCTGCAGAATAAATGTCTGTCACTCCATTATTGGTTGTTATAGCTGCTGAAGGTTATTGTTTAGCAAAGATTCTTTAATTTCATTTCCTGCTTCAAAACACATTTTTTTGTGTGTTTGAGAGTTTGAGAAGGTGTAAACAAGCTGGACTCACCTCTCTTGATGTGTTTGAGTTGTCTCTCTGCCTCGTCTCTCTCCTCCGTCAGTCTGTTGCACTGCTGGAGCAGACAGCAGGGTCAACCCATCAGATCGTGTTCCACAACAGGCTGAACGTACAGGTCACTGATATCAGCAGAGTGAAGTTACACCCACACACACACAACAGTTTACACACTCAGCTGTGACAAAGCAGCGATTTTATCCTGAAACACTTTCAGCAGGCCAACAACGAGCAGTACCTGGAAGCTGGTGCATCAGACAAACAATCATTCAGAACCTACATCAAATCGAGAGTCACCAGTTAACCTAACACGCACACCTTTGGGGAAGCTGGAGAAACTGGAGAGAACCAACACAGGCACAGGGAGAACACAAAGAACCCTGACAGAAACACTCACACGTTAGGCGGGTACGAACCATGACCTTGCTGCCACTGTAGAATATTTCTGCAGGATTAGCTGCATGTATCTGGTGATTCTCAAGCTGTGATTGCTAAGATTCACTGGCATTACTTTACTTGGTGACACCAACGTTTAAAATCCAACAATAATATTAATCCTTTCTGAATGTGGCTAATATGAAGTAATGCTTAGAACACTGCAGCGACAGTGTTAGCAGCTAACACAAGCATCACAAGCACTTCCTTCCTACCACGTCCTCCAGATAAACGTTCATTTTGCCCGATTTCCCTCTGTGCTGAAGGCTGCGCTGCCCTCTTCCATCGTCTTAAAATGCTGCCTGGCTTTCTGTAATAACACTGACAGCCCATCACCTCTGATAACAGACTGACTCACTCTGCTCCTGCTGACTTGACTTCCACCATAGAAAAAGCCAGAAAGGCCATAACTGCTTATTTTCGCATCCACTGTCTCTTCTTGTGCTGTGTTTCAGACAAGCAGCTGAGGAGACGCCGCGTTTGAATGTTGGAAAAATGAAAGCAGCTGCAAACGTCACAGATTAACAGAAACTCAACATGCACACTCAAAGACAAATCAACTTTTCCACCACACCCAAACATGTATTTCTAGTCTGACTGAGAAAAACACGCACAGCTGGTTAGAATCTCCCCGTATTACTAACATTGACAGAGTTGCCTGACATATGAAAGGATTCATGTTGCTAAATCAAACAGGTAAAGCCAGGTGTGTGGTGGCATCGTGTGAATAAAAGAGCAGCCCCAAGAAGCTTTGGGATGATGACGGTTTCTTTCTAGTCAGCCGTCTCTCAGATATGTGTCTGTGCTTGCTCACTGAGCAGAAAAGTAACTGTTGGATTATCATCCCATCATTCATATCTCCTCCCTGTTACAGGACAGAAGTAAAGTGCCCTCCTGAGTGACCACAGCCACCAACAGAGTATCTGCTGTGCTGCTGTGCTCTGCACACAATTAATTTAAAATGGTAATTGAAACTCGTAAAGCTTTCAGTGATCTCCTGCAAAGCAAAAAACAAAAGTACACAGGCAAAGAAACGTCTCCCTGTGGGTTTAAACAACCTCCAGAGTACAAATGCACTGCATGAAACATCACTCTCTGCATACTGGAGAACACTGATTAGCTTCAAGCTCATTTTCTGGAGCAATGTAGTGAAACAAACATAATGGTTAACATATGACTGATGCAAACTGGCAACAGCCAAACCTTGAAGATTCATCAGAATCAGACCCTCTGCAGGGAGTGCATCGTTAAAAAGATTTACCTTTTACACGCTCCATCGGACCGCTGCAGTGATGTCACACGTGACAAGGCGCATCATAAGGAAATGCCAAATACAAGGTTAAAATGATGAACTTTTAGGCCAAATGGTATGTCCACATGCAGCATGTCATTAGCACAGTCATTGGAGGTAACTACTTCAGATGGACTGACATAAGATGAGCCAAAAGGCAGAAGCTGGGGACGAGTTTTATAGTCAGTCAAGGTGAAGTGAATTTTCCTGGTGGCCCAAATACAGGCTCCTTCAAGGACTGATGATTCAAACATTTGGACTTACAGACGTTCGATTTTTATAGTTCTCAGAAATAGAAGATGATGTCTCCTTTGTGGCTTTTAGTGTCCATCCTCGCTTGCCCATCAGCAATTTAAAGATGCATTCAGGCAGTTACTGTCTGCTTGTAAAGCCTGGACAAATCCCACGGTGACCATACTGTACTCATCAGGGGTTTGTGTTCAGGTGGTCATCAGTCACTGGTAAATACAGGAGAAGCATCTGACTGATGCAGCAGCTGGGTGTGATGCAAACACAGACTGGCTGTTTCCACAGAGTGTGCACAGGGCTCAAAGGCATCTTAAGCCTCTATTCTTTCTACTTCTGATCCACAGGAGATGAAGCTGTGCTTGCATCAGGGTGTGGCTGCTTTGGGATTGGAAAGGTGGATTAGACTTTTTCAGTCACCTCCACCTCATGATGCAGGTTAAATGAAACAAAGATGGTGACGGATGAAAGGCCAAACCTGAAGCTTCGTAACACTCTACAAACCGCTGGGTGACTTAATGTTGGTGGCTTCCCCCCTTACTCTTTATTTACTCTGTGATTGTTCCAACAAATGTTAGTTATTTGACTTAATCTGCCATTACAGAGCAACTGGCAGCTGATGAACCAACTTTTGACTTTGATGAGTTTCACAGAGCACCATTAGTTTCACTCTGTGTGGCCATAATGACCTAGTATTATAGTCGCAGGCAGACTAGATCATGAATGACCACCAAGACAGATAGCTCTTTGGTCATTTAGATCACTAAACAAGGCGGTCAGGGACACATTTGACCACATTTTCCACTGAAGATCCTAAAGCTACTTGGTGTTTCTGACAGTGATGGAGGACATTTTGTGGATGACGTACCAACACTTGACAAAACAGAGAAGTAACAACACTGCAAAATCCCACATATGGATATAAATTCTGGGATGGATGGGATCTTTTTTTTCCTTACAATTGGTGCTCGCTTGTCTTGTGATTTGTAATGTAAGACCTATTTGCACACATTTCACCTGCACACACTGATGTCAGAGGTGTAACTTCAGCTACTTGGAGAACTGGGCTAATTTCTGGAATTCTTAAACCCGTTAAATGTTATTCCATTAAAATCTAGGACCGACAGACACCAGCACTTCCTGGTTTGAGCTCTAAGAACCTAAACTGTTCTTGGGGTGTAGCCCTAAACTGATGCTTCACCATCCTCAGCTCCCCTTACATTAGATTTCACAGATGTGACCTAAAAAGTTCTACAAACAGATGAACACAGTCTGATTGGATCTATTTTGTGTCAGTGACACAGATGTGTTCATGGTGTTCTGATGCTAACAGGAAAACGGTGCTTGATCTCATATCAGTGGTCAAAGTTCGAGGCCACTAAAGGGCGGAATTGCGACAAAACGGACATTCCTCAGATAAAAAAGCACGAAAAGGACATTCAGCATCCAGCTCACTCGCTCGCTCGTGCTCTCTCTCTCTTTCCTCCAGCAGCAGGAAGCACTTGTCCCACTTTTGCCCGGCTCTACCTGCAGCCTCACACACTGTCAGCTTAGATTTCCCTCAGGAGCACAGTGAGGGCAGCCGGTTCATCGGCACACAGGAAGGCACTGAGGTTGCCTGGTTGAGCGGTTCGATCTCCTGCACTTCCCACCGACCACGACAAAAAACCTATTCCCCACCTATCAGAGTAGCAGTCCCAAGCTATTTGATTCTCATTTCCTTTTAATTTTAATGGAAACAAACTGTTATTATGAATATTTTTTCATTTTCTTTGCACCGAGACAATTACAGTATTAAAACATGGTCCACATATGATAATACCTGGAAGGTTAAGCTTTTTTCTTTTGGCTGAATCCTTGTAAACGGTAGGTAGATTTAGCTAAAATGTAGATGCTTTTCTTTCTTTGCAGTGATCATGCTGTGTTTCTTGGATCCACACCTCGCTCATGCATTTAAAAATCCAGCTTGAGGCTTCACAGCTGGGCCTTGATAAGCCAATACAGTAATTACCAGAGTACGGCTAAAGTGTGGATCTTTAACTGTATGATCATGGTTGAGGTGGGTGTCTGGGAGAGTGCCTGAGTCAAATGAAGACCAGGAAATTTAGCTGAAACCTATAAAAACTGCAATACGACCCTAAGACTCTGCTCTTGTTCTTGGATTATAACTTAATTCTTTACAAAGTTCAAGAAGAAACTAAAGCAAACTAGTTTAATATTAGCAGGTTAAATTAGAATGTGAGTAAGACTCTGACTCTTTTCCATTCTTCTTCACCCACAAAACAGCTACAAATACATTTTTCTGCAGAAGATGGTGCTAAAACAGAATTTTCTGATGAAACCCTGACTCTGATCGAGCATAAAGCTTAGTGATCCATTACTGCCTTTGAACATTAGAGCAAGGCACTGATACACTTTGGTTTGAGGGTCCGATTCCCAGTAAGTAAGTGGGCATAAAGCCATCAAAAGGGGGCAAGAAGCAGGTGAATAAGCACTAAAGGTTGATGGTTTTGTTCCCACCTCAACTTTAAGCATATTTTTCGCTCTTGGAGGTCAAAGGGTGGGGCAACTAAATTCCAAGAGCAAGGCATTACCACTGAAATGGGGTCTGGGGTTCACTTCCCCTGTGCCCACCCCTACCATGCAGGTGTTTGGGGTCATAGCCAAGCCCTGGTGGTGTGAGAACATGATTTAAGGCGTTTTTCATTCTGTCTATTGTAAGGGAGCACGCAGTAAGACACACGGTCCAGAATAAACCGGCAGCCTCATTCACTCCGCACATTTTTACACAAAAAGACACACAGCGTGTTTTAAACTCAGAAACTTCCCCATGAAGGAAGATGTAGCTGTGCTACTCGTATCATTTCTCCTCACTGACTGGTTCAGTTCGCTTAAATGGCGTGAAGAGCACGATTTAGGGAGGGGTCCGGCTCTTTGATGTCTGAGCTCCACTAGCATAAGCCGGGCGGCGAAATGTCCCACAAGGGCAACAGAGCCGCTCGGGCTCACGCATGCATGCTCGCCTCTCACACGCTGATTTGGAGTGTCGGAAGTCAGCACAGGAGACGTTTGTGTCATTTTACCTCTGTTTGCATGTGTGCGTCCTTCTCCTCCTCCTCCTCCTCGCATCCCTCCATCTGCGCGGATGGTGAGCAGGGAAGCATTTTGATTGACAAATTATCTTCCAGGCTGCTGATGTATTCTTATCACCAGCTATATTTTTTTTAAAAAACAGGAAAGCCGAACAGAGCTGAAATTCTAGGAGCACATGTCTGAACGTGAGCTCATTTTCTTCCCTTTGCAGCACATGGGATGGAGAGAGGCTCAGTACGATGCTGCTGCCGGCGGGCAGGACCCTCCTCCTCTTCCTCCTCCCTTCACTGACAGCGTCATCCTGCTCCCCTGATCGCCTCCTTCTATGGAGGACCACAATAGCCACACATCGAAATAAAGAATTCTGTGCTTAAATAATAATTTATAAAATGATTTCTGCACTTGTAAATTCATTTTCGAATTGATTTTTAAATCACTTAATCTAAACACTATTTTTAAATACATTTTTCAAAATGAATTATTAATCGATCAATAAACACTTCAATTTGATAATGAATTTCACAAAGAAAAGACCTAAATGTCAATAAAAACCTTGTTTCAAAAACCATTTTCAAATTCCAAATTAACCTGATTTTCAAAACGTTTTTTAAAACACAATTTAAAATAGGGATTCCACTCTTCATTTTAAACAGTCACTGACAGCACATGTGGTACTTTAACCTTTGTACTGTTTTCATCAGTTAATTTTGCAGTTAACATGTTGGATGATCTGTCTGCTTCAGATCCTGGGTATGTGAGCACAGCTCCTGTAATCACAAAGAGAACAGAACCATCACAAACTGAAATATAAAGTTTATTTCTCAAATCTGAAATAGAGCTGATCCTTCTCTGTCCTCACACACCCAGAATCTGAAGTTCTTCTCTTACATTTTTTCAGTTCAAGAGTTTAATCCATAGTTAATTATTAATGAGGAGTTACTGAAGTACAAGCTTTTTTTTTTTTTAAAAATGGTATTACTGTGGTGGACCACTAGAGGGCTCCACTCACACCCAGTGTATAGGAAGTGTGTTCCTGTGTTTTGTGGCGCGATATGCGCAGTTGATGTTGGAGACGAATAAAGAAGGAGTGAGAACTGAGAGCTCTGTGTCGTTGATGCTTACCTCCACATTGGTGACCCCTGACTCGAGCATGCAACGGGCCGTAGATAACGCAGACTCTGCTATGGATGCATCAGCGGCCGCCGGACCTCCGCCTCCTGTTGCAGCTACGTTCGCTGTGGCGCTGAAACTGCCGGACTTTTGGCTCCATGACCCCCCGTCATGGTTTGTACACGTGGAGGCTCAGTTCGCCCTTCGCGGCATCTTGGCTGACGACACGAAGTATCACCATGTGGTGGCTTGACCCGCTGGCCACCCGTCACGCGATGGCGCTCCTCCGGGACCCACCCGCCCAAGGGTAATACGCCACCCTCAAAGAGCTGCTTCTTCGGCGCAATGCCCTCTCCGACACCGAACGAGCCGAAAAGCTCCTCAACCTGTCAGGCTTGGGTGGCGGTACCGCGCTCGGGCTCATGGAGAACATGCTATCGTTGCTCGGGCCGGATGACGGTGGTTTCCTCTTCGTGCACCTCTTCCTCCGCCAACTACCGGCCGCCGTGAGAGCTGTCCTCGCGAACTCTCCGCTTCTGCCTGTGAAGGATTATCGCTCCCTGGCTGAAGAAGCGGATCGCATTCTCCTGGCTAGCCGCACTTTCGACGTTCACGCCCTGGCTACGGACACGCCTGCGGCACCTTCCACGCCTCCACCTGCCTCCGCCCCCTTGCTGACGGCAGGGATTGCTACACGCCGGCACCGCGGAAAGAGCATCTGTTTCTACCATCAGCGTTTTGGTGACAGAGCGCGTCGCTGCCTGCCGCCTTGCGCTTTCACGGCCCAGGGAAACGGACCCGCCAGCGCGCCGTAGCAGCCGCGACCGCTGGCAATACAGAAAGGCTGCTCTTCATAGAGGACTCGCGCTCCGGTAGACGTTTTTTCGTGGACTCCGGCTCCCAGAAGAGCCTCCTTCCCCCTACCGCTGCCGACGGACTAGCAGCGAACTGTGGGCCGCAGCTCATTGCAGCTAATGGCTCTCCCATCAAAACGTTTGGGGAAAGGTTGGTGACTGTTTGTTTTCATGGCTGGGATTTCCAGTGGAACTTTGTTGTTGCCGCTAGCTCTGTACCTATTTTGGGTGCTGATTTCCTGTGTGCTCATGGACTACTTGTCGATGTTGCTAACAGACGTTTAATCTATGCTCTCTCGTTTTCTTCGCTACCCTGTTTTACTCGGGCCGCCGAGCCACTGATTCGGGCTAATGTAGTGACCTCCGGGGATGCTTTTCAGCGTTTGCTTTTAGAGTTTCCATCGCTGTCTGTCCCTACTTTCTCTAGCACGGTAACGAAGCATGGGGTTGAGCATTATATTCCCACGGTCGGGCCCCCGGTGTTTGCGCGCGCGCTCCGCCTCGACCCCACGAAACTGTCCGTCGCTCGGGAAGAGTTTGCAGCCATAGAGCGCCTTGGCATTGTACAGCGTTCGAACAGTGCATGGGCCTCTCCACTTCACATGGTGCCCAAATCGGACGCTCGGTGGCGGCCATGCGGAGATTTCCACCGTTTAAATAATGCCACGGAGAATGACCGTTACCCCATCCCCCACATTCAGGATTTTTCTGCCAATCTCGCCGGAACGTCGATTTTTTCTAAAATTGACTTGGTGCGGGGGTATCACCAGGTTCCCGTGCACGCCGAAGACGTTCCTAAAACCGCTGTCATTACCCCCTTCAGCTTGTTCGAGTTTTTGCGCATGCCGTTTGGCCTGAAAGGTGCCGCCCAGACCTTTCAGCGGCTGATGGACTCCGTTTTGCGTGGGCTGCCGTTCGTTTTTGTTTATCTGGACGATATATTGGTGGCCAGCTGCTCAGCGAGCCAGCACGAGTCCCATCTGCGCCAGGTTTTCCAGCGTTTGGCAGCGCATGGCCTGATCATCAACCCTTCCAAGTGCCAGTTTGGGTTGCCTGTTCTGGATTTCCTCGGGCACCGCATTTCCGCTGAAGGTGTGGTTCCGTTGCCCAACAGAGTCCAGGCCGTTTCGGCTTTCCCGCGTCCCACGTCGGTTAAAGCGTTGCAGGAGTTCTTGGGGATGATAAATTTTTACAACCGCTTTCTCCCCAGAGCTGCCCACCTGCTACAGCCACTCTATGCTGCTTTAAAAGGTAAAACAGCCAAAGATCCGGTTGACTGGCTGCCGGAACGCGTCCGTGCGTTTTCCGCAGCGAAGTCTGCGCTGGCTGACGCCGCCCTGCTGGCCCACGCCGCCCTGCTGGCCCACCCGTTTCCGTCGGCGGAGATCGCGTTAATCACCGACGCCTCTGACGTGGCAGTGGGTGGGGTGTTGGAACAGCGGGTTTCAGGTCTCTGGCAACCGCTCGCCTTTTTCAGTTGTACGCTCCGGGATGCTGAACGCAAGTACAGTGTTTTTGACAGGGAGTTGCTGGCCCTGCACCTCGCGACACGACATTTTCGTTTTTTCCTTGAGGGTCGCAACTTTACTGCGTACGTTGACCACAAACCTTTGACGTTTGCGATGTCCAAGGTCTCTGACCCATGGAGCGCACGCCAACAGCGCCAGTTGGCGGCCATTTCTGAGTTTACCACAGACATTCAGCATGTGGCTGGTAAGTCCAATCACGCCGCTGACTGTCTCTCACGTGTGTTGGTTTCTCCGGTGTATGTCGGCAATGACTACGCTGCCATGGCCGCCGAGCAACGTGCTGACCCGGACGTCCTTGCCCTTCAGTCAACAAAAACGGCCGCCCCCGCCCGGTGGTTCCCCTTTCGTGGCATCTTCGTGTTTTTGACTCGGTGCATGCCCTCTCTCATCCCGGCGTCCGGGCCTCGGTCAAGCTGGTCAGCGCCAGGTTTGTTTGGCCGGGCCTTCGCAAGACGGTGAAAGAATGGGCAGCGGTTTGTATCCCATGCCAACGCTCGAAAATCCACCGGCACACACAACCGAACCTTTCTGTGTCCCGGGTAGGCGTTTCGATCACGTTCATGTGGACCTGGTTGGTGCCTTGCCGCAGTCACAGGGTTTCACGCACCTTTTGACTGTAGTGGACCGCACAACCAGGTGGCCAGAGGCGGTACCCCTGGCGTCCACGACAGCGGCGACGGTGGCCAGGGCATTTTTGTCAACGTGGGTTTCACGTTTCGGCCCCCCTGCTGACATTACCTCGGACAGGGGCCCCCAGTTTGTTTCCGAGCTTTGGTCTGCTATGGCTGACGGCCTGGGAGTCAAGGTCCACGGCACCACAGCATACCACCCGCAAGCTAATGGGATGTGCGAACGGTTTCACTGGTCACTTAAGGCCGCGCTCCGTGCTTCCTTAACAAGTGGCGACTGTGTCGACCGTCTTCCGTGGGTTTTGCTGGGATTGCGTAGCGCGGTTAAAGAAGACCTCGGGGTTTCCCCGGCTGAACTGGTCCTCGGCCAGCCTCTCCGGGTCCCCGGGGAATTCTTACCCGAGAGCCCTCCCCCATGTTTCGATAGCTCTTTGTTGCCTTTTCGCCCCCCAAGAGACTCATTTCCTGTTCCTGGTCCTGTGCACCACTGCCTGCCTGACACTTTTGGACTCTGCTCGTTTCGTTTTCGTCAGGCACGATGCCCATAGGACTCCGCTGCGGCCACCATATGACGGGCCATACAGGGTTCTTAAACCAGGCAACAAACATTTCATTTTGGACTTTGGTGGTCGGCAGGAAATTGTCTCTGTTGACAGACTTAAGCCTGCACATGTTATGCAAGAGGATCAGGTGGTCCCGGCCCAGGCCCCTCGCCGCGGCCGCCCACCTGCCACCGGGCTGATGGATTCTGTTTTTTCCCCCAGGAGCGACCCAAAATCAACGGAGTCCGAATCGTCTGCAGCTTTTTCTGACCGCCAGTGCCAGCCTCGCTGGGTTGCCCTCGGTCAGTTCCCCACCCCCCCAGTTCAGCCGTTCCGGCCGTTTGCTTAAGCCCCGGGTCCTGGACTAGTTCTGCTGGGTGTTCGGGGGGCATGTGTGGTGGACCACTAGAGGGCTCCACTCACACCCAGTGTATAGGAAGTGTGTTCCTGCGTTTTGTAGCGCGATATGCGCAGTTGATGTTGGAGATGAATAAAGAAGGAGTGAGAACTGAGAGCTCTGTGTCGTTGATGCTTACCTCCACATTACTGTCTTTACAGATGTTGCAAGAGACTGAAAACATGCTGTTGTTTGAAGATATTTAATAATCAGTTCTGCACAGGAGCTGAAGCAGAGTGCAGCCTGTTGCTTTTACAGAATAATACTTGTACTAAAAGTACAGTAAAGGTAATTAGTGACTGAGCAGCCTGGGGCGTTTCTCTTGATTTCTTTAGTCAGGGTAAATTTATTCACCTGCACGGGTTAGCTAAACAAACTTTACAAATCAAGTTTCCCCGACAGCCAAGTGCTCATCTTAGCTAGCTAGGTCTCAGGACCTAGCTAAGGACGGTAGTTACAGATTAGCTTACAAACACGTTTAATTTACCGAAAAAGTGCTTCGGAGCCTCGGGTAGTGATGATGTGACGTTCTGGAGAGTGAGGAGAGAATGGAGCCAGCTAAGAAGAGGAGGATGTCCTCTCCTGTGTGGGAACATTTTGATCTTATTCCTCCCAACAAGGTATGTAAATTTCTACAGAAGATGTATTTTCATAATACTGATGGTGCAATACAATTTGCGTTAAGCTGTCTTTACTTTTGTACAAGGTGAAGTGTTTGCTATGTGCCAGGGAGCTGGGATATAACAACAACACCTCATCCATGTTTAGGCACTACAGAGCTTTGCATGAGAATAAGGGGAACACTGATTGTGGAGCAAGACCAGGTGAGCCATCGAATAGAATAGAATAGAATAGAATTCAACTTTATTGTCATTGCACATGCACAGGTACAGGGCAACGAAATGCAGTTTGCATCCATCCAGAAGTGCTTTAGTGATATAGATATATTACAATATATATTAGCAATAATATAGATATGTGAGTATATTACAGAAATGGGTCTATTATGGTATGTTATAATGTACACGGTATGAAGTATGTTGTGAATATTCTATAACTATAAGTATGTACAGGCTGTAGTGAGTACAAGCTATGTACAGGATATGAACAGGATATAAATATGAAAAACTATACAGAATATGAAATAAATAACTTTACAGAATCTGGGATATACAGCTATACAGAAATGGGAACTATGCAAGTTGTAAACAGTTGTAGGATTAAAGATTATCGAATGTACAGAATGATTATTTACACAGAGCTATACAGTAGTGCAGTTAAGATAAGTGAGGGTGTAGATAGTTTCTACAGAGGCTATATAAAGTGCTAGTGGTTGTGAGTGGTGGTTCAGTCCATGTTATTATTGTGTTTGAGGGTACAGTTGTCCATTGTGGGTGTGTGTATGTTCAGTCCATGAGTTTAACGTGGGTCAGATGTCAGGAGGCAGAGTTCAGGAGTCTGACAGCTGTGGGGAAGAAGCTGTTCCGGTACCTGGTGGTCTTAGTCCGGAGGCTCCTGTGGCGCCTCCCAGAGGGCAGGAGGGTGAAGAGTCCATGTGATGGGTGACTGGGGTCTTTGATGATTTTCCCAGCCCTTTTCAGACACCGCTTCCTGTAGATGTCTTTTATGGCAGGAAGTGGTGCTCCGGCGATGCGCTGGGCAGTTTTCACGACCCTCTGCAACGCCTTCCGGTCCGAGGCAGAGCAGTTCCCGTACCAGACTGTTATACAGTTGGTCAGGATGCTCTCGATGGTGCAGCGATAGAAGTTCACCAGGATGTCTGAGGACAGGTGGTTCTTCCTCAGAGTCCTCAAGAAGAAGAGGCGCTGGTGAGCCTTCTTGACCAGCTTGGAGCAGTTGGTCGTCCAGGTGAGATCCTCGGAGATGTGGACTCCCAGGAACTTGAAGCTGCTCACACGCTCCACAGCCGTCCCCTTAATGTGGATGGGTGGATGTGGGTCAGCATTCCTCCTGTAGTCCACGATGAGCTCCTTGGTCTTCTCGGTGTTAAGCAGCAGGTTGTTTCTGTCGCACCACTCAGCCAGACGATCCACCTCCTCCCTGTAGGCGACCTCATCGTTGTCACTGATGAGGCCAATCACCGTGGTGTCATCTGCAAACTTAATGATGGTGTTGGAACCATCAGCAGGTCTGCAGTCGTGGGTGAAGAGGGAGTAGAGGAAAGGGCTCATCACACAGCCTTGTGGTACACCGGTGTTCATTGTGATGGTAGATGAGCAGCGGTTATCCAGCCGGACATGTTGGGGGCGGTTGGTCAGGAAGTCCAGTAACCATTTGCAGATGAGGGAACTGATACCCGGGTCTGTCAGTTTCCTGATGAGTTGTGAGGGGTGGATTGTATTGAATGCTGAACTGAAGTCTATAAACAGCATTCTGGCGTAGGTGTTGTTGTTGTCCAGGTGTGAGAGGACAGAGTGCATTGCGATGGAGACTGCATCCTCTGTGCTCCTGTTCCGGCGGTATGCGAATTGGTGGGGGTCCAGGGTGGGGGGGAGACAGGATTTGAAGTGTGCTAGGACCAGTCGCTCTAAGCACTTAGTGATGATGGGGGTGAGTGCTACTGGGCGGTAATCATTGAGGCAAGATGGGTTGGAGTTTTTGGGTATCGGGACGATGGAGGTGGATTTGAAGCAGGCCGGTACCACAGCGTGGGCCAAGGACAGATTGAATATGTCTGTGAGCACTCCTGCAAGCTCCCCAGAACACGCTCTGAGAACACGCCCGGGGATGCCATCAGGGCCTGCAGCCTTGTGGACATTGATCCTGCTCAGCACCGCTCCTACATCGGTGGGGGAGAGAGTCATAGGTTGGTGGTCTGGCGTCATGTCTGCTTTGGTTGTGGTTGTGGGGTTCCCTCGCTCAAAACGAGCATAAAAGTTGTTGAGCTCGTTGAGGAAGGAGACATCAGAGGATGCGGGGGAGGGTTTGGTGGTCCTGTAGTCTGTGATGGTCTGGAGTCCTTGCCACATGCGTCGGGGGTTGGAGTTGGAGAAGTGTTCTTCTACCTTCTTTTTGTAATGGTGTTTGGCTTTTTTGATGCCCTTCTTTAGATTAGCCCTGGCTGTACTGTAGGCGTGTGCATCTCCTGACCTAAAGGCAGTGTTGCGGGCCTTCAGGAGGAGACGAACATCCCATGTTGAATGCCATGATAATATAGCATGATATAACAATATTATACAACTGTAATAAGTTACGTGTGTGATATTTATATTTGTGCTTTGTTTTTATTGTCTTTCCTCAGGAGAACAATCTCAAATAGATGAAGACCTGGTTAGCATGGTGATTGAGGACTCCCAGCCATTTAGCATTGTGGAGGACAAAGGATTTAAAAGATTTGTTAAATCATTAAATCCTAGCTATTTTCTCCCCACTAAAAAGGTCCTAAAAGCAGTGAAAATTTAGTTTTTACAGAATAAAATGTGAACAGGCAGGACTGAGGCTCAAAGCCTCAGTGTGTAGCTGTCCATACCTCAACATTACAAAAGCACAAACACTGTCCATACCCCAACCACACCTCACCTCACAGTAAATGATCATTTCCATTTTAAGCATTTCCAAATAATCATTTTCCATACTGCCAGTATAAATATACAGAGTATACTGCCATCACTACAATATAGATGTTTTACACACTCCTTTTGTTGTTGACATTTATAGGCTGTGTGCAAAATGCTACACTCTTCAAATTCATGCCAACTAATATTTTTACGTCCAGTAGATGTCCTATATATATATATATATATTGTTCCAGGCGGCAGCGTTACGTTGCCATGGTTACAGGTGACGTGTTCTCTGTGACTGAGTGTTTCTGGGTGGAGAGAGCGCAGCGGCCCTTCGCGATAGACGCTAGGACAATGCTTCGTGGGCTGCCTCTGTCGACCGACATACTGAGCCCCCGACAGCGAGCAGTGATGCCTACAACACCAGCTAAGGTACCGAAATACAACAGGCTAACCCCGCTTGAGCCTTACCTCTCACAAGTCAGGCATAGTGGCTGGAGTGATGAAGAGGCTGCTACGCACCTAGCACTAGCATTGGAAAGAGATGCACTGCAGGTACTGCTTGACCTAGCCCCGGCAGAGCAGCATGAGCTCCAGGCCCTCACCATGGCACTCGAGAGGCGATTTGGGCAGCGGCACTCCACTGATCAGAGCAGGGAGCAGCTGACCAACCGGAGCCGTCGGGCAGGGGAAAGCCTGGGCACCTTTGCGGCTGATGTGTTGCTATATGCTCGTCGTGGCTACCCAGAGTTCCCAGCAGCAGCCCATGAGGAGCTTAGCCTGCATGGTTTTCTGCGAGGACTCTTTCCAGAGCGACTGCGCCAACACGTCTGGCTGGCCATGCTATGAACTCTCCGTGAGGCGCTCCTTGAGGCTGAAAGGGCCAAGCTGGTGCTTGCCTCACGACCTAACCAGCAGGTAACTCCACCAAACTACCCCCAAATCAGAGCCGCAGACTGCGACAGGGAGGGGGAGTTCACCAAGATATGCCAGCTGCAGCCCTTGGTGCCCTGGAGGCGTCCCCGTCAACCGACCGACCACTTCTGTGATGAGCTTGGCCACGTGGCGCACGACTGCCTGGCACCCACCCCAAAGACCAGACTATGTGGCCTCAAGGAAACGAGAGAAGGAGCGGTATAGCCAGGGAACCACCGCTCCACCACCGCTCCAGCTTACAGCCCCGCTCCAAGAACGATGCACGGTGGTGGGCCTAGTCGGGCACCTCAAGGGTCTCTACCTGAGCTGCTGTGTTGAGGACCAGCCCTGCCGGGCCCTGGTGGACACGGGGTCTACCATTTCCCTAATACGACCTGGAACGTCCGGGCTGCTTGTGATGGGTTGGTCGCCCACCGACACCCAGCTGGTGACGTGGGAGAGAACTGACATGCGGGGGAAGAGACCGTTGCGGATCCGAGTGAAGGATCTGAAGCTGGTGCACGACTTCTGGCTTGCTGACATCCAAGACCAGTGCATTGGCCTTGATCTGCTGACCCGCTGGGGGGCCTGCATTGACACCGCGAAGCTGGCTATCACTCTTGGTACAGAGACTCTGGCCTTCCAGTGCGGTCAAAGGCAGGGAACGGAGGGGACCAGAGACAGATAAGCCAGGCTTCAGGCAGCTGCCGCTCAACAGACTTTGGACTCCGGTGACTCTGGACCATCTCTACTCACCCCAACTCTACTCGCCTCAGCCCCAGCCTCTAGGCTCAACAAACCTCTGCTGCGAGATCAATCAACTTCAGACCAGACAACAAACGACGGAGGCTCCGGAAAAGTGCAATCAAACGATGAGTTTTATTATCACAGGAGAACAACCAACCGTCAGCATACGGATTGTTTTGCTCTGACAAGAATACATTGGGTTCTGGTTTTATAGGATAAAATATCACACCTACGTCAATACAGTTAAAAAATACATGGTGACAGACCGGCAAAAGTTCAACTCGTGCGGACAAGGGTACATCACGTACACTTCTAATAACCATAAACCGACATATAACTTCCCTTTTCTACATTACTTGCCTTTTAGGGTAATAACTTCAGGTCTCAACATCTCTGAGAGCTAATAATGGACCCTCGTCATTAATCACTAAGTAGAGTACTTTGCAGCCAGTCTCAAACTGAAGCAGAAGATGCTTAGGCCTTCGCTCAGACCTGCTACTAGATTAATATGTGTATCGTAAGCATGCATGCAATTAACCTGCTATGTTCTCATCTCCCCTCAGCATGTATCATCTGGACACTCTCACCAGTGAAGCTTAAAACCTTCTAGAATGGAACATCAACTCTAACCAAGCACATTCATGCATTGTGTATAGAATGAACTCAACCTGTAAAAATAGAAAGGTCAATGTGATGACAGAAATATTCAATGCAATTTTATAAACCCTGCAGGAAATATTACTGATAAATGATACTGTAAAACATGTTATTAATACATTCTTCATAAGGCAGATTATATGGTAGCAATAAAAGAATCTCTGAATCCCAACACCTCCCTCGACTGAGACAACCCAAGCTGTTGATGACCTGTGGCAGCGCAGCAGCGTAGGCCTCACCATTGCCCAGCGCCAGCGGTTGAAGTGCTTCCTGGACGAGAATGTGGACATCATTGCCGCTTGTGACGAAGACTGCAGGCAGACGCAGCTGGTTCAGTACACCATTCACACCGGCTCTGCTCATCCCATCCATCCCATCCACATCGACTGCTCCTCTCAAAACGACAGGAGTAGCGGGTCCAGGAGGCACTGGGCGTCGCTGCTGCTCAGGCTGCAGCCAGCGGAGGGGGATGGCTCCCATTGACCACGTAGCAGCTGAATTGGGAACAGGAGGCTGACGCGACATTGGTTCAGGTGGGGGCCTGGCTGGAAGCGGCGCTACGCCCAGACTGGACGTGGGTGTTGGGCCTTGTGAATGGCTACTACTCCCAGTACAACAATCTGGAGACCCATAACGGCCTCCTATACAGGAGATGGTGGGTGTTAGAGTTTGTATTTTTGATTGTCATTTATGCTTAGAAATATTTACTTTGCAGTGTAATTATATTGTCTTCAACGTTCCAGCGGATAGGTGCAAGCTACAAACCTATCAGTGGGCCCCCGGCCAGGGCAAGGATCTCCTGCAGCTGTTGGTGCCTCGGTCGCTGCGGTCGCAGGTGCTCAAGCTTGTCCATAGCTTGGTGGGGGCCGGCCACTATGGGAATGCCAAAACTCTCTGCTGTCTCAGGGGACGGTTCTACTGGCCTGGTTGTCGACAGGATGTGGAACTTCATGTGCACTGCTGTGACACCTGCACGGCACGGAAGGGCCCCACTTAACGCTCCACTGCCCCCCTGCAGCAGTATCTGGTGGGGGGCCCGATGGAGAGAGTGGGAGTGGAGGTCCTAGGGCCTTTCCCCGTTACCAAGTCAGGCAACCGGCACGTGTTGGTGGCCATGGACTGCTGCAGGAGGCTGAGGGAGTGGCTGCGGGTGGTTCATGACTACACCCGCCAGGCCCAGGCCAGCGCCGGAGTACAACAGAGAAGAGCCGGTGACACCAGGTGCCGAGGGGGAGCTTTCGTGCCTGGCGACAAGGTTTGGGTGTACTGCCTGGTTCGCAAGAGAGGAGTGTCCCCCAAGCCGTGCAGCCACTGGCAAGGGCTGGCGGAGGTCGTGGAGCGGCTAACAGAAGTGGTGTACCGGATCCGCATGCCAGGCCTGGGGCGCATGCTGGTGTTGCACCAGGACAGACTCTCACTGTACTGACCGCCCGCTCCAGCAGGCGCCAGGGCAGGGGATGCTGGTGGCACCCGTTCTAATTCCGAGTAACTCTTCCCCTGCTGGTCGAGATCGGCCTGTGCGACGAAAGAGGGCACCTGGACATTTGCGGGACTTTGTGTTGGGTAATGGGGTTGTCGGGGACGATAATAAACAGCTGTGCTCCCTTACTAGCTCGCGGGAAGCAAGACCAAATGATACCTCTGTCTCCTCCTTGTCTGAGCTCACTACTATATATACATATAAAGTCTATATCTGCAGTGCCTACTGATACAGAAAAATAAAACTAGTAAACCAAACAAAATCGGCCGCCGTCACAATATGTCAAATTACACCAGGTTAAAACAAATTAAAATACAATGATGTATCGGGTCCTCGGCCCGCAGCCAGAAGTCCACTTGGCAAAGAGGGGTTAGCAGCTCAGAACTCTGCAAATGAAAGGAGGAGATGACTTACACTGGACAGTAAAACGCAGCAGGAGTATCCCTCCCACCTGACTTCAATGGTATTGTTTATTTACCTGTCCACAAGTTCGCATCACACCCTAATAAATATTGGTCAGGTGCAGTGGAGTCCACTACACGTTTCTCTGCCGGAGTAACGCAATATTTCCCACCTACAAGGGTGCAAATAACTTTAAATCTCTGCTAATTTTATTGTTTTATTTATATTTTGATATTGCTAGGGATGATGCAATGATCGGGGACCATTCTTAATTTCGTTGTTCTCATGACAATGACAATAAAGTTTCTGATTCTGATTCTGATTCTGATTCTAAACAGCCAGAACTCAAGTGGTACATTTTCTATGACCTACCGTTCTAACAGAAGGCTAGGGGGCCCGCATCAAGCTTTTATTAAAAAAAGTTAAGTGCCAACTTGCACGGCTTGGACCAAGCATTCACAGCTTCGGGTTTGCTCCAAAGAATACCTATTTGCCTATACCTGAGCTTATAAAAGGCACAAAAACCAGCTCCACCTACCAGGCACGGTTCCCAAACTCAGGTCTCACCTGTCACAGTGTTTGAGCAATGGCTTGTCCCAAATTCGACAAGTGGCACAAAAACAAACCAATGGAGGCCCCAGTTGAGTGCAATCAGATGAAGAGTTCATTAAGAACACACGTGTGGGAAGAAGTACACACCATCACATCTGCGAACTTCTTCTGCCAAAAATACACAGAGAATGGTTTATATATCATCAGGGTTTGATGCCCCCTCTTGCGTTTGTAACAGCCACTATGATGTGGTGTCCCTTTAAGACACCCAAGTCGAGGGTTGATGGTGTCATCAGTTTGTGCCACTGCTCTCTCTCTCTGGGATTATGAGGACACGTGCCTGCACGCTTGTGCTTAACGAGGGACGGATTTATGTTTTCCTCTCCAGACCTTTTGTTTTGTTTTGTTTGCAACACTTGGGTTGTATGAGCGCTGGGTGTTATGTTGTTGAGCCGCAGCCGTTCAGCCGTTATATGGTTGTTGAAGAAGGCGTATTAAAGAACCACCGTGGATTACCGATACCAGCGTGGGTGTGTGTTCTTCCGACTAGCCTGCTAGGTGTTTTGCCGCCTCCTCTCAACCACGCAACACAACCCAACGTTACACGTTCTATAACATATTTTTGTATTTCTAAGAACATCATTTGCATCTTGTACAGACAATGAGACAATTTTTAGAGCTAAGGTCAGACACAGAAGTTCCTCTTTCTAACATCTTTTCCCAAATATGGCGATGATTTCAGGCCCTGGAGATACCCGTGGACTTGTCCTCTTGTTGACCCATCTTCTGTCACCTGTTACTAAGTAAACTCAAATGCCACAGGTTGCAACAAGAAGCTGAATACATTCAGGCCTTCACTCAAGCCTGTTTTTAGATTATATGTACTATATGTGTTTTGTAAGCGTGTATGCAGTTTTAACCTTCTGTTGCTCCAAGTCACCTACACAATAGATTGCCTGGACATTCGCGCCAAACAAAGCTTGAGACCTTTAATTGACTGAGCTTTAACTCTTTACTGAGCACAAAATGGTCTTAGCTGTACCTGTAATAAAAAGGTTAATGTAAAGTCAGCAGGTTTTAATAAACATCTTAATGCAGTATCAATACTATAGATTATATCATTAACCCTTTAAAGCTGGTCGGAGCGGGCACGCTCCGTTTTGCGTAACTATTTTTAAATCCAGATAGCACTGCAACCACTTAAGCTAGCACAATTATTTTTTTTTGCGTATGAAACTGGAGGAGTTGTACTTACATCTTATGTCATCAGCTTGCCCTAGGCCACAGTTTCCTTCCACATATGGCTTTGCAAAAATTGCATAAAAAGCACTTGCAGCAACAAAAACATAATATTCCAGAAACATGCTTTGCCGATCCGATCAGATGTTCGTAACACTTCCTACGTCCATCAGCGCGAACTATCGCATTTCCGCCATGACCTACCCGAAACAGGAAGTGATGTAATGTACGAAATGTAGTTTTTTACCATCAGGGCCTTATGAGCTTGTACTGGTGTTTTTAAAAGTTATGTTTGACTTTATGACTTTCTGTGTCGTTTCTGGGATGCTTAGGACTCAAATTGCATTGCTGGAAATAGTTTATTTTGATGCATATTCTGTTTTTTTTTTGCAAATTTGCATTATAATATTTATTTTCGTTTTTTCTGCAGTATATAAAAATTGGTGTATTTAAAAAATAAAGATATGAAGACACTCAAAATAAATTTCCTGTGGTGG
Source organism: Maylandia zebra (assembly GCF_041146795.1). NCBI lineage: Eukaryota > Metazoa > Chordata > Actinopteri > Cichliformes > Cichlidae > Maylandia > Maylandia zebra. The sequence goes on along the minus strand of NC_135168.1, from coordinate 23,008,260 downwards.
GAAACTATTTTATGCAACTTTTTTGTATTTACAGTTTTGAGGGATACGCCGCTTAAATTTCTCTAATTAGAAATATATGTTAAAAAAAAAAAAGATTTTCAATTTTTTGGCCATTTATTGCACTTTTTTGCAATTTATGTAATTACTATACACTTAATGCATACATATTATTAAAATTTGGGCTATATTGGTTGTATTGATGTATATCAACTTGAAATGCTCCCAAAAATGGCACTACAGTATGTAAAAATATAATATAAGCTCTGGCGGACTTGGTTCTATGGTAGGTCTTAAAGGGTTAATGATGCAGAATATATTGTAGCCATAAAATATTTTCTTTAATTCCACAGGCTGCAACTTACAGCCTTTAAACTAGCGATTAAAATGCTGACAGTAAATACGTCAGTCCAGATGTTACCACATTATTGTATGACACTATTGTATGAGTTAAAACAACTGAGACAGGATGATTAAAATGATAGCTGTCAGTTATCTCATTCATTCTCTCTCATTATATTATCTCCAGCCTTAGCAGAGGGCAGTGACACTGTTGATTTAACCCCAAAACATTGATTCTGTACATCTGGATGTACCTTTTTTGGATGAGCGATGAAATGTTTCTCCCACAAAAAAGGGTACATCCAGATAAACAGAATCAGCTTTTTAAGATTTCCTTACCTAGATGATTGAGCGTGCATCAAGACATTGATTGATTGGGGTTCATAAGCGAGTGCAAACATTTCTGGCCTCTTATCACTTAGATTTCTGAATCTAAAGAGTGAATGCATTTAAAGCAGGAAATGCACACCTAGTAATCAAAAGTTTGGTAAAGTAGCATGAGTACTGTAAAGTTTTGTAGGGTCATGTTAAAAATCACACAAGCATCATACCACATCTGGCATATAAAATCCCATTTTGTACAGAACATTGTTAAAATTATAAACTATATATTCCAGTCATCCACTTATCAGTAATTTTTGAGTAAATGGATATCACTGATAAATCAGTGGTGATTCACCTGCAAGTGTTTTTAACAAACTTTGTTTTTTGTAGAATTCATCAGCAGCTGTGAAGAGATGTATTTGAATATCTTCTGGTTCCACTTTTCCTAACCTGCAAGCTGAGGATTGCTGATTCCATTTTCACTTAATTCTGCTCAATTAAGTGTTTTGATCATTGATCAAATATGGCATCTTTGTGCTGTGCTGCAAGTTAAAACCCATTGTCCTCATGAGCACAGCATCTAACACTCTCCTTAAAAAAGTTGATTGATTTCAACTGGACACAATGGTTTTCAGTGGGAGATACATTCATCACTCATCTGTGACACTGTAGAAAGCACTTGGATGAGTACCTGATAAAACAATTTTCCATGGAAACATCCAGAGGAACTAAACTTTGTGGTAATGTTAAAGTCAAAACACAGAGTTAACGTTACCTTTTTTGAAAAGCACCACCTAGTGGGAGGAAAGGGGATGGTTTGAGCATCTCTGGATGGATCCTGATATGGAAGTAAAGAAAGTGGAAGCCAAAAAAGGGAGGCATGACACATGAAAAGTTTGAGTTCATAAACACGTCTTTTTTTTCTTGGAAGTTAGTCCTGCTTTCTCTGAGCTTTTCCCCCCTTATGCCTCTCTGCAGCAGTCACCAGTGATCACATGAAACATGATCGTGTGCTGTCGCTCCTGGCACACCTACATCAATCCGTTCATCACCTTTCTGGACCAGTGCAGGTGGAAGAGCAACCTGTGTTACCGGGCCAATGATGGTACAAGTCCAGTCACTGTTGTTTATTTTCCCTGCAGTCTCTTAACTGTTGTATCATGTTTTGCGGCCTTAATGTTGTATGCCTTTTTAAATTCTTGTTCAGTAATAGGTGAGCTCATGTGTAATCCCTTAAGTAACACTTGCAAAGTTCATATAAAGAAAGATTTGGATTTATTATTATTTTTTTAATTCTTCAGGGATCTATGATCACAACTCCTCTTGGTTTTGTTGATCTTTTTCAGTTGCAACCTCCTCAGCTGGTGGTCCACCTGTTTGTGCTCGATGTGCCTCACAATGCTGTGGAAGTGGGATACCTGAAGTACTTCTCTGAATCACTTCTTACAGTTTTTCTCAGTCGCTTTGGTGCATTCCTCAGAACACCATTAACATTTGCACAGCAGTTAGTGCATTTCCCAAAACAATTAGTGCAAACTGCAAAACCTAGTGGATAGCCTGCAAAAGCACATCACATGCACAGAATTGATTATCCATACCTCAAAAGCAAGTATCCATGTCAATGAAACTGTCAGTGCCATCAAAATGAAAAGTCTTGACACCATCTTTATGAACAAGATAGTCAAATGGCATTGTCATGTTTCCACTATGACAGTTTATAATTTCAGTGTTTCCCATTGCAAAAACAATTGGTGACACCTGAAAATGCTGGCGACAGCACTATGGCCTACCTGTACAGCCATCTGAAATGTGCAGTAAAGTCACTGTAGATGTTATGGGAGTCTTGGGAGTAACTGAGACACTGAATACGTACGTTTCACATTTCCATTGTGTAGAAGTGTTTGTAATCCTACAGAATTGTGCAAAAGAAAAATATGCTACAGTCACTTGTGCACTGTAGAATACATGTAAACATAAAATCACCCATTTGGTAGAGCTGTGCACTAATGTGAACAATAAACAGCACATGTAACAGTACAGTAAATCATTCTGGCACATCCAGACGTTCCTGTCTGTCTGGCCACATATTTTCATCTACATCACAACAGATGTTATCCCTCGCAATGCAGCGAGGAAAGTATCTCCTGGAGTGGCGAATCCATCCTCTGCAGGACCCTGCTGTGATGTCGTCACATGCTGCATCCATGGCTGCTAGCAGGGCCATTTGCTCATGTGGATGCCGGTCATAAACTTTCCACCTCCAGACAGAGAAAAACTCCTCTATTGGATTAAGGAATGGGGAATATGGAGGGAGATATTCAACCAGAATTCTGTCATGTGCTGCAAACCACTCTCTGACCTGATGGGAGTGGTGAAAACGGACATTATCCCAGACAACAACATACTTGGCCTCCACCTCTCTCATTCTCAGGGACTAGGTCCCTGTAAAGAGTGTCTAAAAATGTCAGGAGATGTTGGGTATTGTATGGACCAAGAAGGGGGATATGGGTGAAGACGCCGTTGTCTGAGATGGCTGCACACATGGTAATATTCCCTCCGCGCTGACCAGGGACTTCAGTGGTTGCCCTCTGTCCAATGCGATTTCTTCCACGCCTTCTGCCTTTGGCCAGATTGAAACCTGCCTCATCAACATATATGAATGTGTGCAGTGTTTCCCTGGCTTCCAGCTCCAGTACACGCTTTAGAGAGAGACAGAAATGCAATGTCACAATATGCCTGTGTACAGTAACAAACAGTAATGCATGCATTTAGTAAAACACATTGTAGAGTATGTGCTGTGGAATTGCAAGTGTACTGCATGAAACTACGAAGTACTGTAAAACAGTTTGCAGTGCAGAACATAGAAGACCAGCTTTACCTGCACATACTGGTGACGGATCTCCTTCACCCTGTCACTGTTTCGTTCAAATGGCACTTTATACAATTGCTTCATGTGGATTTCATTTTTCTTGAGTACTCTGTCAATTGTTGAAATTGAAACAGATTCAATATTGCCAAATACCGTGTAATTCTCTATGACAGCGCTTTGTATTTCTCTCAGCTTTATTGCATTGTTTGCAATGACCATTGCATAAATGGCTTCTTCTTGCTGTGGGGTAAAAAGGGGCCCTCTTCCGCCTCCGCGAGGTTGTCTTACAATCCTATGTGGTGCAGAGTGAACTTTTTGTGAAATTGCAAATACAGTACAGTAACATGTGATGTGTCTGAGATGGCACAGTACAGTACAGTGTATTACTGTTTGCATACCTGTTTTCCCTACGGAATGTTTGAATGATTGAACTGACAGTAGTTCTTCCAATATTGGGTTGCACCCTTCGACCAGCCTCCTCCATGGTGAGGCCGTGATTGACAACATGGTCCACAATTGTAGCCCTTATTTCATTAGGAATCCGCCTATATCTGCCTCTTCTCCCTCTTCCCCTTCCTCCCCGCATCCTCACCCCTCTTCCACGGTGCTGACCTTCCATTTTGTGTCACAGAAGTATAGAAATGGTACACACTAGCTCCTGCGCAGTTTATATATGCTTGCCAATTGGGGATTCACAGGATTCATCCATAATTGACAGTGAACAAGTTGTTTGTCATTGGTTACAACTAAACTTTCACACGCCTCCTCATGAGTGACAGCTGTAATTCACCTGAGATCAATTGTTCAATTTCGGAGACATTTCCAGGAAAAATGATACAGAAAGGTATAGGATTTGCTTGACAGATGGCCAATATTTGGCATGTGATAACTAGTTCAACAATTTTGTGTGTGATGACTCAAGCAATGGATGTATGACTATTAGTTTTATTGGGAACGACTATTCAGCATCCATAGGTATGATTACTTTTGACTGACATGACATAAGCAAATGGAAATGTCAGAAAGCAGCAGGGAAATGTATGGAAGCAACTGATTCAAGTCCAAAATCATTTGCAGTTTGTTCAGAGAGAGGAGAAATTGCTACTATGATGTGCACAAATGACTGAGTGTTGTGGAGGTTGAACTAATAGTTATGAGAATTTCAATTCTGATCTGAGAAACGCACCAAAGCGACTGAGAAAAACTGTAAGAACCGGGATTGGTGAGTCCTGATGTTGCGGCTTCATGAGTTTGTCAGTTAATCAAGCTGATTATTAACTCATTCACTGCCATTGACGTCTATAGCCGTCAATGGCAGTGAATGAGTCAATGGGTTTAACTCATTCACTGCCAATGGCTGGCAGTGAATGAGTTAACAGGTGTCACAGGCAGAAACCAGGTTGACAGAATGTTTTCTGCTGCAGGTTGCCTGGGGACTCACGTGGGCTTCCTAACCTTTGAAAGCACCATCCACTTTTACAATCTCCAGGAGGGGCTAACCCAGGCGCAGATGCTCATGGTGTCGCACATTGATGGTAAATCTGTTAAATTAATCAAGTCTTTTTAAAAATTAAACATAATGTTACAAAAAAGTCGACAATCTTAAATTATTTAGTTTCATTTAAAGACAAGTCATTTGATTAGGTACAGATGTGCATAAATAAAGCATTTCTATGGAATCATAGGAATTATAATCAAATGGAGAAAGTCTCTTTTCAAAAAAATTTTTTTAGTTTTAATCTTTTAATTGTAGGCACATTGCATCAAGCAAAAATGAAATTATATGCCACAGTCTTTGACTTGAAGAAATCTATTTTCTGCACTTTTCCAGCATATAAAATAAAATGACCCACTCACTGCAACTTCATGCTCCTTATGTGAGGAGCCATGAGCGATTGTGTGTTTGTTGTCACTCTCCTGGAGATCTGTTGAATGCTCTTTATTACCACATGGTGAATCGCCGGTTAACCTCAGAGAAGCTGAAGAACGGATCCAACTTCTCCGTGTACCAGGATGCCCCCATCCATATACAACACTACAGCAACAGGGTGAATGAACACATACTATTGCTAGCCTGTAACTCTGGCACAGGAATCCAGTTTAGCTGTCACAATAACATGAACATAGACCAGAACAATTTGTATTCAATGTGAAACCACCGCAGGACCAATCATTAGCTGAGACTCAGAGACTCAATCTGGCTTTCGTAGAGCTCACTCTACTGAAACTGCATTTCTTATGAGTCTCCAGTAACATCCAGGAGAAAGCTTTGTTTTGCTGATGTTGGACCTTACTTTGACACTGTGATACTGTTGACCATCATATTCTGCTAGATAGGCTGAGACACTGGGTGGGTATATCAGGGTCTGCTTTGGACTGGTTCGCATCTAACTTGCGTGAACAATTCTTTTCTGTGGCTACTTCTAAGTATAGGTCCTCTTCTACCTTTTTTTTTTTTGCCCATGGTGTGCCACAAGGTTCTGTTTTGGGGCCTTTATTGTTTCTATTCTATATACTCCCTCTTCAGCTCTTATTGAGCACTTTTAACGACATTTCTTATCACTGATATTAAGATGATATTCAGTTATATATCTCCTTTTTAAGCCCTAAGATGTTTCCAAGGTTTTGCATAGCTGGATTTTTAGAGGATGTTTGGATGTTTAGAGGTTGGATTGCTGATAACTTTCAACTTAATGAGGTAAAAACTGAAGTCCTTGTTTGCGCTCCTAAAGATTTTGTACCTAGGGGCTGTATCCCAATTCAGGGTCTGCAGCCTTAAAGGCCGCATTTTAAGGCCGATTACGTCACAGCGACGCGACGAAGGCTGTCCCAATTCGAAGGCTGCTTGAAATGCGGCCCTCAAATGCGTACTTCATTTCCCTGAATTTTAAGGCTGTGGCGGTGTAGACTTCGTGGCCCAACATATCCCAGAATTCATAGCGCGGCGTTGGGTGTGGATAATTTTGCCGAGAAAAAAAAAAAAAAAAAAAAAAAAAAAAGGGCGGATGAGGGGCTCCCGAAGAGTAAACTTTAAGTACTGAATATTATGTCACTTATTTATGTGCAAATGTTTAATAACGAAGAACATTAAAACATTACTGCTGGCCACATGTCGGCAAAGTTATGTGACATTAGTGACGTTTGTACTAACTTGGTTTTAAAGCCTTTACTTTAAAATATACGCCGTTCAATAGCTGACCTTAATCTTACAGAGAATGATCAAAGCTCATGTAGAAACAAAAACAAATGAACAAAAGATTTAATATTAAAGTTATTCTATTAATCATTTTTAGTTATACCAGCAGTGAACTTTAACTCTGTGTCAAATACTGAGATTCAAGTTGTGTTTATTAAAATTTCCTTTACCTTAAATCTTCACTCAAAGACAAACATATTTTACAGTGTATATATAGATGTGTTATATATAAGAGACAAATATTGTTCTTTTAATATGTTGGCATTACTAAATTTGGCTCAATGCTTACATATGTGTAAAAACAAAATGTACAAGCTGTGATAACTGTGTCTGATAGAATGAAGAGTAGACTGATATATTAAATAGTCCTTTATTGGGTGAGAAAATCAGACCATGTCATAACTGCTTTAAGTCATACAGAATAGATATCAGAGCCTTAAACAGGCTGACTTCTGCTAAATGGGTCAAACTGGGCAGAAACACATAACATCCTTATAGAATATGATGTAACACTATAGATCAACTTACCTCAGAATATATAAAGCATATAAACAATTACAGCAATATGATGCAACAAACACAGCAGTACTACTAATCCAAAATACTCAAAGCTTCATAGAACTGAAACAAACATTTTTTTTTTAGGTCCATTCTGCTGCTGATACATACTTTAGGTTTCTGAATATTAAACTTGTTGCTGCCTTTCATAGTGTTCAACTTGAAGGCCCTGAGTACTTTCTCCCACACTGAAAACACTGGAATGGTAAAAATATTTGAACATTACCTAATAAGACTGATTCAGGACAGACAATTAGTTATTTTAAACTTTTCTAGCAGTCCTTCACAAACAGGGAACAGTCTGTCTATTCTCTCCATCTGTCAGCTGCTGCTGGCTCTTCCTCCTCCTCTTCCTCACACACTGCTGAGTTTGTCCTGGTGGATCATCAGGGGTGCAAAGCCTCACAGGTGATGTGCAGCAGTGGGTCCCTCAGTCTGTCCTCACTCTGGACACCTGCAGTTGTCACACATGGAAATCAAGTGTGTGATAAGCTGCAGGATTCAAACACAAGTGTAACTTATAAATACATGTTCATACATTTATTACAGAGAGAAAGAAAAAGAGAGTGCAGGACAAACAGACAGGTGGCAGTCTCAGGTGTATACACTGCTACAAAACAGCACAAGAGAAGCAGGATTTAGTGTTTTTGTTATTACGAGTGCTAAACAAGAAGAGTTCCCAGATGGTAGAGTGGACACATGTGTGACTCCTGTGATTAAAGCATCTTTCTTTCAGCTTAACGAGTGAACAGTCAGCTCATTCAAACACACGTTAAAGTCAGTTTGGCTCGACCCCACCGAACAGAGGCAACAATATAACATAGCTAACATTAACAGTGCAGTTAATCCTGCTTGTGCCGTGATATTCAGGACTGCAAACCGAGCAGCATCACTGACTTTCAGCTTGTTGTGTTTGTGGATATATGACTGACTTTAATTATCCATAAAATCATCATATTCTCTGTAAGATTAAGGTATTTCAGAAACTGCTGATACTGGGATTTTCCCACATAACCATCACTAGTTTACAGAGACTAGAAAAAGAGACAATATCCAGTGGCAGTTTTCTGTGTAAAATAAGAACAATTTGATTGCTTCAAGCTGATGGGAAGAAAACATAGCTTGTTACAATCAATGCAGAAGAGCATCTCAGAATGCATAACACATCAAGCTTTGAAGCAGATCGGCTACAGCTGCAGAAGACCACACCGGGCGCCACTTCTGTCACCAAAGAAGAGTAAGATTCTGCAGGTCTATCAATATTAGATAATAGAAGATTGAAAAACTGTTATCTATATAGCTAGATACTTGCTTCTAATAAAAGATATTTGAAATGAAAAACTGTTATCTAATCTGATTAGTCTCAATTTTAGCTCTGATGTTAGATTGATGGGGTCAGAATTTGACATAAACAACATGAAAGCATGGATCCATCCTGTCTTCTTGGCACAAAGTAATCTTGATCTTATATGTATGGAGACAGCCCCACCTGCTTGTAAGATTGTGTGGTATTCAAAAAGTACATCATCAGCAATGCATGATGCAGAGTAACTGCAATATGTGACACTTTAAGCTCATTGTTGACAGAAGTCTCTGTGTTTGTGGGAAATAGATCAGTGTGTGGCTGCAGAATCCCATCAAAGCTGACTGGAAATGATTCGAGCCCGAGTTAAAGGTCAAAGGTCAAATTTTTATTCCACGTCACTAGTGCATGGAATCACATTTGACTTATATACTATTTATTTATCTTTTTCAACTGCCAGCATTTGCTATGTAAGCATTATGTGTATAGATAGTTTACTTAGGCTGTGGGACTCACATTCATGTATCCGCTTATCCTTTTCAGGGTCGCGGGGGGTGCTGGAGCCTATCCCAGCTGTCATAGGGCGAGAGATAGAGATATCTATAGATATTTTGAAATGTATTTCAAAATATACAAAAAATATATGCGCTAAAATAAGTTTTAAAATGTATTTATATAGGACTGGGTACAAGATTTGGCTGTTTTTAAGCCTCCGCGTTGTGAGTACGCCGTCATTCAAACAAAGGTAAGTCAGCTTGAGTACTGTGAGTAAAATGCGTTTGATTCCCCCCGAACATTCAGATTAGTGCAAGCATAAATTCATTCATGAGGGGAAATTACAGTGAGAACATCTGGAGGCTCTGTTAGAGGGATAACATAGTGAGTTCAGTGCATTGATGTGACATTATCCTGAAGGATTTAGTTATTCTCTGTGGTTAAAGAAATTGCAGTAATAAATTCATATTTATTATAAATAATCCTAATTATACATCTTGCTTCCTTGTTTGTGTCCTGTGTCACTAAAAATACATTCTGTATACCCTGGACAGGTCGCCAGTCTGTCGCAGGGCTTGTTTGTTAAAATGATAAGTTATTAATTGAAATCTAAAACAAGTTTTTTCTGTGAAAAACTAAAATCAACACTATAGAGGGCTAAAATAATTTTGTGAAAAAGTGAATTCCACACCAGCTACAGGAATAAAATAACAAAAAGGAGAAACTTATACAAAACAAAAAGGGGCAAACATTAGAGAACAGGTCACACAGCATTTTCTACCCACAGTTTGAACTGAATAACAACTAACATGTATTTATTCAACTTACAGTGAAAACAAACAGAAATTAGGGTGTAAAACGTAAAAACTTTTATTGATGTCAACTTGAAGTATCTGTATTTTTCTTTGTTTTAAAACGATTCAAGGTTATCGATATACATTACTCCTGAAACAATGGGATGGTTAACTGCCAGTTGTTAAAGTGAACATTATCGACATTAGTATTGACGGTGACATTTCTTGTGACATTTTCAGTTTGTTTTTCTGCTAGTGACAGGAGTGTCCTGGCAAAACCTCAGTTCTACACCGAGTAAAGGTTGATGATTTTCTCTACAAAATTACAAATCCTTTGTGGTGGCGTATTCTGCGTTATCAGACCGGAAGTGCTGCCGCTGCTCCTGTGTTTAGCAATTGGTCCAGGAGTGGCCTCACATCATTTGCTGAGACATGACTCCTGACACTGTCTGGATTAGCTATTGCCCGTTGTGTTTGAATATGTATTTGTTTCCTGAGAATTTACTCTCTTTGTTAAAGAAAGCGTTTGAAAACCGTTCATAGATATAAGTGTTGGGCTGAGTACACATGCCTCTAAATAAACTCTGGTGTGACATCATCTGCTTTGAAGTTTAAAGCTTTTTTTCTTTATTTTGTGTTCTTTTCTTCACTTCTTTATTATTGTGGTCATGATTATTATTTGATTATAAAATGTCTGGGCTTGAGTACTGCCCTAATAATATTCATAAGTATTTTTTTTCCCCATTACAGCTGTTTATAGTTCAGTTGCTAATGGGAGAAAAAAAAAAAAAATCAGATTCATGTGAAGGACAACTTCAAATCGATGTGTTTAAATTTAAAGTGGTGTGCTATGGTCGTATTAACACACCATAACTATCATTTTACTTCTGGTTTACATTAAAAACATGATTTGAATAATAACCACAGAACCACATTAACACGTCAGTGTAACCATTGTTTTCTACAGTCAATGAGTGTAACTATCAGAGTGTCATGTGTCCACTGAAGCTGAATCACATCAATTTTACAAAATTAATGCTTCCTGCTGCGAGCTCAACTTCTTCTGCACGTTGTGTTTTTAGGTATTTGATGAAGAATTTTAGATAATTACTAATCCTACTTCAAATTGGAATACTATACCCATGTTCATGTTTTCTAAGTTAGGTGGCACTGAATTTTTCCTTAACTGTAATTTTGATATTGATAAAATCTCTATAAAAATCTCTGCTTTTCATCATCAAGCTTTTTTAGCATGGACTCTTATTTACAAGCATAACTTTAGTCCACACAATTATTATATCTCAAATAACAAGGATATTTTATTTAAAAGAAAATCTTTCTTCTTAGTTGGTTTAGGAATAACATTGTTTTAGTCAACCAATTATTTGATTCAAATGGTATGCTTCTCCTATGAAGAATTTTGTTTACGTTTCAATTTAGCTATAAATCGTCATTATACAAAAGTATTTGGCTCAATACCATCAGGGGTTTGTATGCAGTTTATGAATCAACCTAATATCACTTCATTCCACAGGCTGTTGGCATCTCCTATACAAACTTTTGTCGGCAAGATTTGGTTTTCTAAGCAATCTAAAACAATAAATCTATCAGATCTTTATTTCAGAGTAGTATAACCACGGTACCATATGTAATTTTTTTTCTGGAACCGGTTGTCAGATGGTATTATGTGGAACGAAGTTTGGAGACTCCCTAATCAGTTTTTAATTACCAACAAAATTAAAGATAGTTCTTATAAATTAATACACAGAATTTATCATTCTAAAGATTATCTTCAAAGCAAATTCAATTTAGACATTGATACTGTCAGGAGTCGCTGTGTGCAGGCAGGAATAGGACCCAAAGTGCAGACTCACGGCAGGCAAAAGTGTATTTCAAAACTCAGCTTTTATTGCTGGATGGCAAAACGTAACAAAACAATCCAAATAAACTTACATAAGCGAGCAGGCAGGCCACACAGCATAAATGAGGGTAGATAACGACACAGACATAAAGAAACACAGGGCTTAAATACACAGAGGGAGCAATCAGGGAATGGGTAACAGGAGGGAAACACAGCTGGGGCAAATCAGGCGAGACAAGGGGAAGCAAAACCAGATACATTAACATCAGACATAGCCCTTCAACTGACACAAAACACAAACCAACACAAACCAAAGACAATTCAACTTTGATAACAGATATATGATTAACTTGTTAATTTTAATGGCTAAATTTCATATTCACAAGTCCAAATGTTTAGGAAGACATCCCTCTTTTTATGTATTCTCCTTTGAACTTGTACAGTATCTTAATTCAATTAAGAACTCCACTAACCCAAAAGCTATAAAAACTATTGGTGTTTGTGAAAAAAATCAAGATCTTTCAATCACTTTATTCTTTGGCTTGATTGGTTACTTTCCTCCTAGCATATTTATATTGTAGGTTCTGAAAATTGTTCTTTTATTTGGTTGTCTATAGTATCCAATTTTTTTGTAAGTACAACACCATTAATACGGTACTGTTTAATTCTATTTTGTATTGTACTGAGGTTTAAATAAAGGTTTGAATGAAAAAAAAAACTTTAGATAATTTCTATTCTGTCCTACAGCGACATCTACAGGCGTTATGGTGCAGATACAGGACGTAATTTAATTCCATGCTGTAGAAAAATGATTTTGCTGTTACCACAGAAAGAATATTGTAGTGTTTTTGTTTTTGCATTGAAAAAGCTTCTGCTGATTATCATTTATTTATTTTCCACGGTAATACGTTCTTTAAACACTGTGCTCAGAGTCAATCAACTGAGACACACATGACCAGGTCAGGTACATGAGTGTGAGACTCCACCTCTGCTCTCCCCTCCTGTTTCTGCATTGTCTCTCTGTGTTCGGATGTTTTTATATGTAAAATAAAAATCTTTTCTGCTGCTTTTGAACAGACTTTGTCAAAAATACTTACTTCACTGAGAAAATAGTCAACTTGTTCATTTGGATGTATTTCACTGCACAGAGAACAAACACAACTTTAAAAAAATCTTTTTTTAAATTTTTTTTATCCAAATTTCACTCTGACATCTGAGCACCATTGAATTTCCACAGCAGTGTTTAATTCCTGGTTTAAACCCCCCACAAAGGTTGGATGTGATGAATGGTTTCAATACTGTTAGCTGTCCAGTGGATTGAAGATCCAAGACCACTGAGATCTGTGATACACTCAGATCCTAGCTCATCATTGGCTAGTTTGCTAGACAGTCACTCAGATTGCAGACCTGATGTTCTGATGGAGATTCACCAAACAGTTATAAAGAGTTACTATGGTGGGGTTTATGGTCACTGTCTTATGGGTACCACTGCATCATGGAGTTAAGGGAAATGATAAGGGCAGTAGGACAGAGATTAAGAGCAAAATACAGCACAAAATGAAAGAAAGGTCGCAAAAGCAATGGGAAGAAGACAGGAAAAGGCGAAAAATCCAAAGGAAAACAGGCGAAATGAGAAGCACAGGAAGGAACAGGAGAGAGTAAACGATTATATCCTGACTCAGATTTGGGCACACTGGTTTGAATAGTATGTTGTTTTTAATAGGAAAACATCGTACAGTAAGTGTGACTGCAATAGAGAAGAAGAAATAATAGAGCATGTTTCAGTGCACTGTCAGAAATATGATGCTGAAAGAAGACAACTGATCGAAAAGCTTGCTGATATGAAAGTGAAACTGGACTTGGTTGATTTATTTCGTAAGAACTCGAGAAGTGAAAGTTATCAGGCCTTATTTAATTTTTAAGGCAGACCGATTTGTTTGCTAGGATTTGAATTTTGTATTTATTTATTTATTTTTCATTTCTGTTCACACTCCACACCAGTTGGTGGCGGTAATACACCATTTTGCTGTTTGGCAACCGCCAATAAACAATATAAAGAAGAAGACGTGCTGTTTCGTCACGTGACTACAGTCAGCGCGATCGTAAATACGGAAGTGCTGCAAGGTATAAGCCGTCGACGCTCTGTTTAAAGGCACTGTGGAACTGTGCCACAAACGTGAGGATGGACAAACGTGTGGCGGTAACGGTGCTCGTAGCTGCCGCTTTAGCTCAGGTGAGCTGCGGCTCCTTCGGGTGGAAGAACGTCAGGAACGTACAGGTGAGCCAAATCCCGCCGGGTACCAAAGCCTCTGTACGGGTTTTATTTATCCACACCGAAGCTCCCACCGTGCTGTTTTAGGGGACCTCACGTACTAAATGTGGACGGTTCATCCGTGAAACCTGACTGGTGTCAAGCCAGCCTCCAATTCGAGACTTGCAGTCAAGCCAGCCTCCAGTTTGTTTTACGTTCCCTGTGTATTCAAAGTATTACGGGAATGGATGTGGAAACCGGATTTCAAAATAAAAGCCAACTTCGAGTGAATTAACAGATATGTTAAGAACATAATAACATATAATTTAGGCTTTTTTTTTTACAAACTCTAATGTTAGATCTATATGACACAGCCTTGTACCCTAATTGTGCCCTGTCACTATCAAGGCCATCTTATTTTGGATTTCAAAGTAAAAGCCCTGTGAATCTTCATTTTTGAACTACTCTTTCAATGACTTAATAATGCTCTTAAAAGCAAAAGTCGTATTTCCAAATACTATTTGAACTTTATATCAACACTTTCCAACCACAGTCTTTTTACAGTGATACCATATCAATATCAAGTCAGTCTGATTTTGCCTTTCATAGTAATGGCCCTTTGAAATTGTCCATAATTGACTTAATCTTCTAACGATTCAAAATGCTCTAAAATGAAAAATTCTTGTTTCCACAGGGTAATTCCACTTTAGATCAACAGTATACAGCCCCACAGTGATACCATATCAATATCAAGTCATTCTGATTATGCCTTCCAAAATAAAAGCCTTTTTAAATTGTCCATAATTGACCTAACTTTCAGTGATTTCAAAATGCTCTAAAATGGAAATTTCCTGTTTCCACAGGGTAATTCCACCTTAGATCAACAGTATACAGCCCCACAGTGATACCATATCAATATCAAGTCATTCTGATTATGCCTTCCAAAATAAATGCCCTTTCAAATTGAGCATATACGGCCTACTTTTTTGACGATTTCAAAATGTTCTTAAACAGAATTTTGCTGTTTCCACAGGATAATTTCACTTTAGTTCAACAGTATACAACCTCACGATGTTACCATATCAATATCAAGTCATTCTGATTATGCCTTCCAAAATAAAAGACTTTTCAAATTGCCAAGATACGACCTACTCTTTTAAAGATTTCAAAATGCTCTAAAAGTGAAAATTGCTGTTTCCACAGGATAATTTCACTTTAGGTCAACAGTATACAACCTCACGATGTTACCACATCAATATCAAGTCATTCTGATTTTGCTTTCAAAAATAAAAGCATTTTCAAAATGCCCATATCTGACTTGATCCTGGAACAATTTCAAAATGCTCTAAAATGGAAATTTCGTGTTTCCACAGGATAATTCCACTCCAGATCAACAGTATACAGCCCCACAGTGATACCATATTAATATCAAGTCATTCTGATTATGCCTTCCAAAATAAAAGACTTTTCAAATTGCCAAGATACGACCTACTCTTTTAAAGATTTCAAAATGCTCTAAAAGTGAAAATTGCTGTTTCCACAGGATAATTTCACTTTAGGTCAACAGTATGCAACCTCACGATGTTACCATATCAATTTCAAGTAATTCTGATTATGCCTTCCAAAATAATGGCCTGTTGAAAATGCCCATAATTTACCTAATAATTTTTCTGTGGAAAGATGTCATTCTAAATAAAGAAATTACAAAACAGCTTGCAAACCAACCATGACATCTTTCCACAGACTTAAAATATAAACGTACTATCAATTACAACCTAGTGGCAATTTCAGCTTCCTTTTACATCATCTTTATGATTCAATTCTGTCATAATCAATTGAGTCTGATTTTGCTTTTCAAAATGAAAACCCAATATGTGTTGAAACAGCAATTTTCATTTTTAAAACATTCTGAAATAATTGAAAGAGTATATCACATATGGACAAATTCGACGGGCCATTAATTTGAAAGGCGAAATCAGAGTGACTTGATCTTAACATCGTATCTCTGTGGGGTTGTATACTGTTGATTTAAAGTGAAATTACCCTGTGGAAACAGAAAATTTCCTTTTTAGAGCATTCCGAAATCACTGAAAGTTAGGTCAATTATGGACAATTTAAAAAGGCTTTTATTTTGGAAGGCATAATCAGAATGACTTGATATTGATATGGTATCACTGTGGGGCTGTATACTGTTGATCTAAAGTGGAATTACCCTGTGGAAACAGGAATGTGCCATTTTAGAGCATTTTGAAATTGTTCCAGGAGCAACTCAGATATGGGCAGTTTGAAAATGCTTTTATTTTTTAAAGCAATATCAGAATGTCTTGATATTGATATGGTAACATCGTGAGGTTGTATACTGTTGATCTGGAGTGGAATTACCCTGTGGAAACAGGAAATTTCCATTTTAAAACATTTTGAAATCACTGAAAGTTAGGTCAATTATGGACAATTTAAAAAGGCTTTTATTTTGGAAGGCATAATCAGAATGACTTGATATTGATATGGTATCACTGTGGGGCTGTATACTGTTGATCTAAGGTGGAATTACCCTGTGGAAACAAGAATTTTTCATTTTAGAGCATTTTGAATCGTTAGAAGATTAAGTCAATTATGGACAATTTCAAAGGGCCATTACTATGAAAGGCAAAATCAGACTGACTTGATATTGATATGGTATCACTGTAAAAAGACTGTGGTTGGAAAGTGTTGATATAAAGTTCAAATGGTATTTGGAAATACGACTTTTGCTTTTAAGAGCATTATTAAGTCATTGAAAGAGTAGTTCAAAAATGAAGATTCACAGGGCTTTTACTTTGAAATCCAAAATAAGATGGCCTTGATAGTGACAGGGCACAATTAGGGTACAAGGCTGTGTCATATAGATCTAACATTAGAGTTTGTAAAAAAAAAAAAAAAAGCCTAAATTATATGTTATTATGTTCTTAACATATCTGTTAATTCACTCGAAGTTGGCTTTTATTTTGAAATCCGGTTTCCACATCCATTCCCGTAATACTTTGAATACACAGGGAACGTAAAACAAACTGGAGGCTGGCTTGACTGCAAGTCTCGAATTGGAGGCTGGCTTGACACCAGTGAAACCTGCCGGAGTCGTCGTAGAGCCTTAAAACTGCACGTGCGTGTGGGGGCTCGGCGAGGTCCAGGGTTGAGACTACCGAGCTGTAACAGCTCTTCTAAACTAAACCCGGAAACACAAACTGAGCTGAAGAGAGTGGATCCACAATGGAAACATTAGAGAGAGATAAATAAATAAACAAAAAGGAAAAACACTGCAGTATCCAAGAAACAAACATGAAAGTCGTGAATCCAATGATTCCTTGATTGCTGTCTGTTTGGACTGCGTCACTCAGCTTTCACGTCTGGACAAGTTGATTTTCCTGGAGTACGGAAATGCGGGAACGCTCTGACCGTGATGGGAAATATCTGAGGTTTAAACATAGTTTTATGCATTTTGCAGGTTTTGGGTTTCGACTGGAAGAACTGCGGACCGCCTGATGCTCCAGCTGTGCTGAAGACCCTCACCATGTCTCCAGACCCAATCTCCATCCCAGGTGATCTGACAGCCTCCGCTTCTGGGTCCACGGCCGTTGAACTCGGCACTCCTCTGTCTGTGAGTACGCTTATCTATGGATGGCAGTGACATGAGGATGCTTTCAGTCGAGTTTCACAAATAATTTTTCACTTATGACTAACATCAAAAGGAGCAGATTTTAAAGGAAGCAGTAGGGTACTTTGTTAGTTTTAGCACTTCCCTTTCAGCGCAGCCACAGTGAACAAAGGGCTTAAATGTCTCCCAGTTTGAAATGGTTTTTGTTTAATTTTTTTCATTAGAGGGAGCTGCATTCAGCACACTTCACAAGTTCCAAACACACACAGGCAAATTAACCGGATCAACCGGTTGAGCTGAGATGGAGCCTTTGTCAGCTGTCATCAGGCAAGAGGTGGGCTACACCCTGGGCAGGTGGTCAAACACAAACGAGTATCTCAAGGTTAAAATGTGCACTGTGAGTCTCCTACTCATCAGAAAACTGTGCCTAATATTGCTTATAACTAGAGCTGGGCGATATAAGATTTTTTCATATCACGATAGGTTTTTTCCATTTCAGGCGATAACGATATCTATCACGATATAAGCCAAATAACTATATTTGTAAGATTTTAATGTGCCGTTGCTCACAAGTAAAATGTGAAATAATCAGCAGCTTGTTTTGACTTAAATATTTATTTCCCATAATAAGTTCAACAGGGTAGATGTACTTAAGGAACATGAGACTTTTTCAGATAAATAAAGGCAAATATTGCAAACTACACAAAAGGCAGCCGCTAAAGCGTTTAAGTTTCAAAATAGAACAAACAAAACAGACTAAATTGTCAATTCCACTTAGAAACAAAATATTAATTCTAAAAATAAATCTTAGTTTGTTTTACAGAAGAACAGACAAAACTGACTAACTTTTGTCAATATCAAATAAACTGAGAACTAAAAGGAAATTCTCAATCTCTCCTTGTTGTATAGCTTAGCTTTTCAAACAGTTTTAGCAGTTACTTTAGTCTGACAAAAGCCGAATGACGAATTAGCGCTTCCAGTCAGAGATTGAGCATGCACCGGTTTATTGTATTTCCAGACTTTCTTTCGGCACAATTTATAGTGCGCGCTACTGTTTTTTGTCAGACTTGAAATAGCCGAAATACCTTCACACTAGGAACTTCTATGGCTCTCCCGTTCGACAATCTCTCCGGCATTGGAACCATCATCGATTTTCTTTTCGGTAACCTTCGGTCACGCTCTCGGTTGATTTTTCTCTAGTCGGCACACTCATTTCCTCCATTACCCGGGCGGCACGGCGGCTGGCTGCTTCCCAAACAAATACACATGTGTGGCTTGGCACTTGTGCTGTACGTAACAAGTCACGTGACGCGACGCTGCGGCTGTGATTGGTTCGGCTCTGCGCTACTTAATTTGGATTGGCTGTTCTTTTTTTTTTTTTTTTTTTTTTTTAAAGAGGACAAGAGCGGCGAGGTCTATCGCAATAGTTTCATTTTTTGATCGAGAAAAAGTTATATCGCAATACATATCGTTATCGTTCTATCGCCCAGCTCTACTTATAACTCTTTGTATTTTGCAGGCAAAATAGAGGATATTTTGTTGATGCTTGACTGAGGTGAATAACTTGATGGATTTTAATTAATGAGTGGGTTGAATAACTTAGAGCTGATGGAAACGGACAAAATTCTTTCTCTTCATTCCTTTAGTTAAGTATTGAAATGTTAGGAAAAACCTGACTAGTTTATAGCAGTGTCATCCTCCATAGGGTTAACTTAAGTAACAGGCACAAGGTTACTCAACAGTGGTTTAACTGTCTGGTATAATATTCTTATTATTTGGCAAAGCAAAAAGTCGTCTGACTCTCTGTCAGAATCCTACAAAGTCCCAATGAAGTGTGCCTATCCCTAAATCGAGTACAGTTATTGAGTATTTTTTTGAACAGTTATTGAGTTTAGTTAGACCTCGGCCCTGAGGAAACAGCTCCTCGTTTTATTGTTTCATTGCCCACGTGTACTTTCACTTTGACAGTTAAAGTTTATGTGGAGTGAAAGGGTCTTGGTTTTAGTCACTTGTGAGTAGGGATGGGTACCGGTATGGCACCGGTTCTGACATAAACGGTAGTAACCAGACCGAAAAGCAGCGCACATTTCGGTGCTTTTTTTTTTCCTGAGATGTCACACACTTTGGATTCTAGCCAATCATTTTACCTTTGCAAGCGTAGTAGGCGGGCCCAGGTACATATGTTCTTTTAGAGCAGAGCTACAGATTAAAAACGCCCAAGGCGAAGCGGTCAAAGTCTGGCTGTACTTCATAGCAAAAGATGCAAACTCAGCAGCCTGCAACAAGTGTTTTAAGGTGGTACTGTGCAAAGGAGGTAACACCTTGAATCTGATGAAACACCTGGCGACGCATAGCGTTTTTTTTTTGTTTTGTTTTTTTTGTTTTTTTTTGTTTTTTTTTGTTTTTTTTTTTTTAAAAGCCGAGAAATGCACCGTATTTGATAGCTTGCTGCAAGAGCTCACATCGAGCACATCTATTGTGGGTGTGGTGCCTGTTATCGGACCCAGAGTTAGCAACATCCCCCAAAAACTCGAAGAGGAGAGTCCTGGCCCCTAGCCCTGCCAGTGTAGCAGAAATGATGACTGATGATGATGGCAGCAGCAGCAGCCATTCTTCTCTGGGTCAGTAGCTTAATGTTGTTTGTGTGTAATTTACGTTGAGTAGGCTCACCACGTTATTAAATTAATGCACGTAAGGTGAACTAGCAAACACTGTCGTAGTTACATGCGGCTGTCTTCTTGTTTGATGGCAGATACTCCCTTCATCCTGGCCAAAAAGGCTAAAATGACCAAAGAAAAAGTGGAAACGGCTAAACATGGGAGGTTTTTGGACAAAGTTGGTGTTTTTTTTTTTTTTTGTTTTTTTTTTTGTTTTTTTTTTCCCCCCATTGATTAAGCACTGCTTCCAGCCAAGAGTGATACCATAAATCCCCTATACAGTGGGGCAAAAAAGTATTTAGTCAGCCACCGATTGTGCAAGTTCCCCCACTTAAAATGATGACAGAGGTCAGTAATTTGCACCAGAGGTACACTTCAACTGTGAGAGACAGAATGTGAAAAAAAAATCCATGAATTCACATGGTAGGATTTGTAAAGAATTTATTCGTAAATTAGGGTGGAAAATAAGTATTTGGTCACCTCAAACAAGGAAAATCTCTGGCTCTCACAGACCTGTAACGTCTTCTGTAAGAAGCTTTTCTGTCCCCCACTCGTTACCTGTATGAATGGCACCTGTTTGAACTCATCATCTGTATAAAAGACACCTGTCCACAGCCTCAAACAGTCAGACTCCAAACTCCGCCATGGCCAAGACCAAAGAGCTTTCGAAGGACACCAGGAAAAGTATTGTAGACCTGCACCAGACTGGGAAGAGTGAATCTACAATAGGCAAGCAGCTTGGTGTGAAAAAATCAACTGTGGGAGCAATCATCAGAAAATGGAAGACATACAAGACCACTGATAATCTCCCTCGATCTGGGGCTCCACGCAAGATCTCATCCCGTGGGGTCAAAATGATCATGAGAACGGTGAGCAAAGATCCAAAAACCACACGGGGGGACCTGGTGAATGACCTGCAGAGAGCTGGGACCAAAGTAACAAAGGTCACCATCAGTAACACACTACAACGGCAGGGAATCAAATCCCGCAGTGCCAGACGTGTTCCGCTGCTGAAGCCAGTGCATGTCCAGGCCCGTCTGAAGTTTGCCAGAGAGCACATGGATGATACAGCAGAGGATTGGGAGAATGTCATGTGGTCAGATGAAACCAAAGTAGAACTTTTTGGTATAAACTCAACTCGCCGTGTTTGGAGGAAGAAGAATACTGAGTTGCATCCCAAGAACACCATACCTACTGTGAAGCATGGGGGTGGAAACATCATGCTATGGGGCTGTTTTTCTGCCAAGGGGACAGGACGACTGATCCGTGTTAAGGACAGAATGAATGGGGCCATGTATCGTGAGATTTTGAGCCAAAACCTCCTTCCATCAGTGAGAACTTTGAAGATGAAACGAGGTTGGGTCTTCCAACATGACAATGATCCAAAACACACCGCCCGGGCAACAAAGGAGTGGCTCCGTAAAAAGCATTTGAAAGTCCTGGAGTGGCCTAGCCAGTCTCCAGACCTCAACCCCATAGAAAATCTGTGGCGGGAGTTGAAAGTCCGTGTTGCTCAGCGACAGCCCCAAAACATCACTGCTCTCGAGAAGATCTGCATGGAGGAATGGGCCAAAATACCAGCTACTGTGTGTGCAAACCTGGTAAAGACCTATAGTAAACGTTTGACCTCTGTCATTGCCAACAAAGGTTATGTTACAAAGTATTGAGTTGTATTTTTGTCATTGACCAAATACTTATTTTCCACCCTGATTTACGAATAAATTCTTTACAAATCCTACCATGTGGATTCATGGATTTTTTTTTTTTTCCTCACATTCTGTCTCTCACAGTTGAAGTGTACCTCTGGTGCAAATTACTGACCTCTGTCATCATTTTAGGTGGGGGAACTTGCACAATCGGTGGCTGACTAAATACTTTTTTGCCCCACTGTAGCTGCAGAAAAGGCTAAGATTGTTATCTTTTTACAAAAAAACCCAGCTAAACATGAGAGGTTTTTGGACGAAGTTTGTGTTCTTCATTTAAGCACCGTTTCAAAAGTACCGGTTTGGTACTGGTATTGGATAAAACCTAGACGATACCCATCCCTATTTGTGAGATAGATAGATAGATAGATAGAATTTATTTTGAACATTCAAAAATAACAAGAGAAATAAGAAAAACTTTTAAACAAAATTAAAAAACATCAAGTTTTCATGTATATATCTATATCTACAGAATGTGTGTGTGCAACTTGTGGTGTAGACTTGAAGCCGTTGATTAGTCTTTAATCTTGGAAAATGAAATTAAACAAAGAATGTTGTTTGGGTTACATGGTACACTGAAAACAGAAGCTTGTCTGTGAAGCATGGTCACATGTGCCAAATAAAGAGATGAATGAGCTAATATCATCAGAATGAGGAGACAGAAATATTAGAAAGGTATTATTACTTTATATATTTCAACTTTACTTAGAAGCACGCATGAAAACCACTTCCTGTTTCCAATCTGTGTTTGATACAGAGGAATAAAAATACTGTCCGGTTTGCCAAGATATATAAAGCATTTAGAAGAAACACCTGATGGCACAGAGCAGTCAGGTTTTATTGGATTTTATTCAGTTTTCTTTTCTTTCATTCCTCAATCGGTTTATTTGTACACATATTAACCAAATAAATAACTAAATAGACAACCAGTTGCCTCCTGTGAGGCCTACACACGGACACCCCCCGGATCAGGGCTGTCATTTATTTTTACAGGTTTAAGATTTTTAAATTTAAATCATTCTGCAAACTAGACACAGCCATATTCTAATGTTTAACAGCAATATTAAAAACTGCAGTGTATGATTGATACACAGTGACACATTACATTCTTCAGGATCACAGTAATATAATGAGCTACTGGACTAAAGTCAGTAATCACATCACACAGTTACAATTATGTGGTTACTTGTGTGACCAAAGTTCTTTACCTGCACTGCGAACCAAGAGAGAGACAAAACACCACCAACCACGTTGTTTTCTTCATGCATACGTCGCTACGATCAGCTGATTTCAGTTTGTGTGCAGGGAGGACGACGATGGTGGACATTACTTTTATTTTTATCACATGAAAGGACAAGAGCGTGACGGTAAAATTCAAACTGTGAATTATCTGGATTATACTGCTGACGCAGACACACACCGTTCTAACACAAAGACAACCCACAGCTACACCTGATCTTCAGCAGATAACAGTGATCCTGTTACAGTGTGAGCAGTCTGTTTCTAAAGTAGAATCGCCATGACGATTGCTTTGAAGCCTGCTGTTTTTCATCTTTGCTCCATGTTCATATTTGAAAACTAAGATGGTGTGTGTGTCCTTATTAGGATGGGAATTTGTGTCGTGTGGGGCCTCAGGTTTTTATTGTTTTTTTGGTGATTATGTCACAGTTTATTACAGAGCAGCTAGAAGGTAATGTAATGAGTAGTGTAACATGATGTAGTGGTGATGGTGTGTTTAAGGATGTGAGAGGCACTTGGAGGTTTTTTTTTTTTTTTTTTTTTTTTTTCCTTTCCAGCTGTAAAGCGGCAATCATGCGTCTGAAACGGGAAAAGAAACTTTATCACTCAGCAGAACTTGTTCTTTGTCACATGTGCAGTGATAAGCATGAACTGTAAAACTCTGATTATGATCCTCTTCGAGGTCTCCTAGAATTTCTTTTAGAGTTCTTGGATTTGCTGCAGTGGGTAATTAACCTGAGGCGATTGTGGTGATGAGGAGTTCTATTCTACCTTCACCAAATCAAAGGTCACTGCATCATGTTTGGCCACTTTTAGTTTTTACGTTTGCTTCAACCTGCTGATGTTTTTCTTTATTTTATCTTATTTTTATGATGCTTTTTGTAAAATTGAAAATAATTCTGACATGCTTATGTGGCTGTTGTTGCGTCTTGTTCACGCTGATGAAGGAACCTGCTATGTGGAGAGCTGAGGAAACTGGAGTTTCAAAACTCTGCACATACTGAGGCAATAAACTGAAGCTTCCTGCAGATTTGTAGATTTAAGTTAAAAACCAAATACCTAGCACTTGCACGTTAGCTATGATAAAGGCATATGGAAGTATGTCGGGTATCACCGTTTCCTCTCAACAGGATTAAGGTTGCGGCACGGCGCTGGTGACGCTGCAGCATTTTTAACACATGTGCTGCTGTTTCTCTGTCTCCTCTCAATCTTTAGCTAAATGTAACTCTGGAGAAGGAGGTGGCAGGTTTCTGGGTGAAGGTGCCCTGTCTGGATGAGGTGGGCAGTTGTCACTATAAGGATGCCTGCGATATCCTGAGCCAGCTGATCCCGCCCGGTCAGGACTGTCCCGAACCGCTGCACACCTACGGCCTACCCTGCCACTGCCCCTTCAAAGCTGTAAGTCTTTGATTTCAAATCAGATCACTTCTCAGTAGCTGAGATTGAAACGTGTAGAAAACCATTTAGGGATGAAACATGAGCCCTGAGCTCTGTGACCTTTAAACATGATGAAACACCATGACTCTCCCTCTCTGTTCTCAGGGTTCATACACGTTGCCACAGTCAATCTTCTACCTGCCCAACATCGATCTGCCCTACTGGCTGACTAACGGGGACTACCGGGTTCAGGGGGTCCTCGGCAGTCAGGGCAAAGAGCTGGGCTGCCTCAAAGTCACGCTCTCCATCCACTCAGACTGAGCCGTCAGCCGGAGCCTCATGGTTTTAAAACTGGGAAATGAAAAAAGTTTTCACCAATGAGGGAGGGGAGATGTGGGATAATAATCAGAAGAAAAGACAACAAAAACAGGTTTTATGGGATGAAACGCACAGAACATGAGCTCCTGCAGCAATGTACGAAACCAGGCGCAGTGATGCACTGAAACATTCTCTTTAGTGAAATTACAGGTTTTCTCCACGTTAAGATGCATCCAAGCTGCTCTTCTTTCACTTTGTATGAACACAAACTGCGTCACTGTATCTGCTGGACCTCTTATCGTGCTTTTTAACCATTGAGAACGATTTTACAGGAGCTGAAATTTTATTAAAACTACTTTTAATTGCTGGAAAAGCTACTGAAGTTCCTGTTGTTCATCAACTTTTTATAGTTTTCATCTCCTGCAGTAACAGAAAAACTAATTAGGAAAAAGCGAAGCCTTTATGTCGAAATATGACGTTATTATTATCACAGGTATGAAATGATCTGCTCATATGAAGGAAAATAGATTAAAACATGGATGACAGAGATGCATAAATATGCTGAAATAAATCACATGAATACTCTTAATGAAATAATAGAAACCAATCTCTTTAGACTCAAGTGGAGCTTAAAGCAAAACTAAATCTCAACCTTCAGTTATTCAACCAGTCCTGCACCTCAGTCAGTCCCCAAAGGTCTGACTGGTTTCATGTGTCCTGAGGAACTAAACCTGTCACCATTAACATAAAGAATAACCACTGGAGCTCTTGCTCCTGTAATAATAAAGACTGTAAGATGGAGGGGATGGCTGTCTGTTTATGATTTCTTCATAATTCAGCCGTCAGCGGTCCTCATGACAAAACTTGGAACAAAATGATGTTGCAGCTCACTGAATTTTAGTGCTACTGTCTAAAAACCTGCTAACATTTGTCTAATTTATTTCTTATTTTTAAACATTCTGTGCTTTTTTTTTTTTTTTTTTTTTTTCCTTTTTTGGGATAATGTCACATGTGTTATTTTAACTGGGAGCCAGTTTTGACTGTTCAGTTATTGTGAATGACCTTATTATTAGTATTATTATTGTTGTTATCACTATGGGTTTTTTTTTTTTTTGGTTTTTTTTTTAAACTCTTTGTTGTTGCTAAGTGCCTGATTCATTCTTTCTTTGATTCATGTAAATCAGAGTTCAAATTTTTCTTGTGTGATGATCACAGAGAAATGTTGCTGTTATA
The DNA here is from genome assembly GCF_041146795.1 of Maylandia zebra. Taxonomy (NCBI): domain Eukaryota; kingdom Metazoa; phylum Chordata; class Actinopteri; order Cichliformes; family Cichlidae; genus Maylandia; species Maylandia zebra. Next base: position 22,982,112 of record NC_135168.1, on the reverse strand, counting down.
CATTTGACTGATTCAACACAGCTTTAAATAAACTTTATCACATAAGCTATTCATGCTTTTCTGGTGCAGTAAAATCAATTACCTCAGAAAAAAAGGTTAACGATAGGGCTGTTCGATATAACGATATATATTGGATGATGATAAAAACGACTAATGTTTCATTTAATGCTATCGTTTGTTTCGTGGTGTTGCAAAATAAACTGTTTATGGCAATATTTTTTTCATCGTTTTGATGGTCACTGTAGTGGCTATATTAATTTCTTAAAGTTCTCTCTTTCTCTTATATTTAATATAACCATACTATGGATGGACAAGCGCCTGTTTTTATGCATTGTTGTTAGCAACAAGATGGTAAAACCATCACGTGTCCGCTTGTTTATTTTCCACATAAACCTTTCACAATAAAGCTCAAGATCTTTGAGACTTTTCAAAATAAACTGAATCACGTGAAAGAGTATGCAGAGTATTTACCGATGACAAGCAAAAAAGAGCTGTCAGGTGCTAAAAAATAAACCTTAGACTCAAACGTTAGAACAGGCTTTTCCCCGCAACACGCTGTGTAATAAATACTCGCAAAGAAAACGGCAGCCGTTACCACTTATGTCTAAAAATGTGTAGTTTCATGCATCGGTAAAACACTCGACACCAGACACACGATGCCCAGCTGGAAACACTTCAGCTGCCCGAGATTCACAGAATTTACAGATAATGTTAAATTTTTGTGATTTATATCGTTATCGGACGATAGGTGTTTTATATCGGGATATGAGATTTTGGTCATATCGCACAGCCCTAGTTCACGATGACTAAAACAAAGTTCAGAGGATGTTTCTGTTAGGTAGAGGTAAGGTTGCTACAGGAGTTGGTCCTCTACAGTGAATTGGCTCCTCCCAGATGAGGGAGACACAGGCCGCCATTCGGCCTCTGCTTTGCATCATTGTGGAGAAGAATTAAGACTGCAGCAGGAGACACACCTCAAAGCGGCAAAGATCTATTAGATGAACAGCACGCACTGACTGTCATTGGGCTTCCTCTAACCTCGTGAACTCTGCCACACCAAACATTTACGGGTCACCAGGTCAACCGTTGTTGACCGGTTCAGAAGCTCTTTGGGACTCGCTTTGGACATGTGATCATCTCTGAACACGGGGCACTGCAGCTTTTATGTGTGCTTTTGTGTTTTCCCACAAGATGGCAGCATTTCACATCCAAACATTTCCTGAGCGTTCACATTAAAGAGTCACGTGTAGACCTGCAGCAGTAACAGATGATGATAAAAATGCTTCATAGTTATTTTTGCTGAGACTGAATTTTGCTGATTTAACTGTCAAGACCAAGAGTCAGCTTTGGGCATTTTTAATCTGCTTCTCACTGCAGGAAACTAAATGTGTAACTCACATTCAAGAACGCAGAACAATAGAAATTACCCGCTTTCTTTATTTTGACCCAAACAAACCCACTTAGTGTTGAAGTCACGGCAGCAGTGAATGTTAACAGGAAACGCTAAAGAATACTGGAAACAAAAGGAGGAAAGTGAGGAATTACACACGAAGTAAACAGCCCAGCATAGAGTGGACCAACACCACTGAGTTTACATCCAGAAAAAACCCAATGGAATGAAAGATTCATGAGACTGTGCAAGAACGGGTTAAAAGAGAAGTCTCCACATGTGTTTCCTGCCTGCCTGCTGCATCTGGGTCTTTGAAGCTGGTGAGCTACCGATGAAAATCAGCCTCCATGGTCTGGAAAATGTTCATGAAGTTCTTCTTTTGTGGTTTCAGCAGTGATGAAGGAGACACAGGGTTCAGATCAGAAAGATGATCAGCACAGAATAAAAAGCTCAGCGAGGTTTCTTCTCGCCTTCCCCTGCAGTCTGACGCGTTGGCCACACACAGCAGGATCTATGTTTTAGAGTGCAGTCGAGTGTCACACCACCTTCAAAAAAAAAGTGTGTGTGTGTGAGATGCAGCTGCAGACCACTTGTTTCTGGGCTAATCTCAGACAGGAAGTGTTTTACTTTGGCAGCAGCATTTTAACCAGAAAAGGTAACGTGGCTTCACTTAAACACCGACCACAGCATGTGGACACCAGGCATCAGAGGTCATACGGTTTGCATTTAATGGCCACTTCATTAGGTACACCTGTTCGGCTTCTCGTTAATACAAATATCAGAGTACAAATGCTTTGTGGATGGCAGAGGTCCAACCGTGTCAAGTTGATAGGAAGGCAACAGAAACTCAAATAGCACTTGTTACAACCGAGGTCTGTAGAAGAGCATCTCTGAACCCTCAAGCTGATGACAACAGTAGCAGAAGACCACACCGGGTGCCACTGCTGTCAGCTAAGAACAGGAAACTGAGGCTACAGCTCACACAGACTCACAAAAACGTTTTGTGGTCTAATGAGTCTCAGATGGTCAGCTCGGCGTTTAAAACATGGAGCCATCATGCCTGTGTCAGTGTACAGGCTGCTGCTCCACAGCATGCCCGAGTGCTGCTGCTGACCACGCCCATCTTTTATGACCTCAGTGCAGTGTCTTCAGTAGGATAACAAAGCTTTGTGTCTCAAAGCTCAGACTGGTTTCTAGAACATGAACCATATTTTTAAAAGATTTTTTTCTTTGATTTGATTTTGTTTCAAAATCAACTCATGATGATGCTTTTTCACTAAAGACATCCACGTCACCTTAAAGCTGCTTCAGCTAGCAAACAGTCAGTCTTTGCTCCTTTCTTTAGCAGACTGTGTTATTAGGATGAAGTTCCTTTCCTATCCCTCAGTTCTCTTCTCTGATTTCTGCTATAAGTATAGCCATGATCTGACTCTGAGAAACCCTCTCTATGATTAGAATAACAGTCTGACTCCTGACTCTATCGTGTTGGTCTGATGCCACGTTTGCCACAATTGCAGGACTGCTTAGTCAGCAATGTTCTGTTACTGAGGCACGGGCATGAGTGTAACAGGTGAACAATGGCTGCAGATTGATTTAGGATAAGCCTTTGATTAAAGTGTCATCTGAACATTGTTTCAATGGAAAGACAGAATAAGGAACTCTGACCAAAGCAGTTCAATAACACTAATCATCTTTAGGTGAGGATATTTCAGCTTCTATTACAATTTTCATAATTAGGCTAAACACAGACTCAGATAACAGACTGTCGGCAGTTTGAAATGTTTGAAACTCAAAAGTCTTTGTATAAAACCAGTTCTCCAAAGTAGCTGGACCAGGAGCACTGCTGGAGTAAAAGCTTCCAAATGGTCACGAAGGGGTTGGTTGGTTTTTTGCATGTTGTTTGTGATCAAAGGCAAAAGTCTTACTTGCCAGGAGTGAGGATTGGAGTCTAGGAGGAGTACTGACCTGGCAAAAAAAAAAAACCCCAAGGTGAATAGAAGTTCACAGGTGGAGAGTGGGAAGCAGCTAAGCCGTTTCCTCTGCAGAGAACAGAGAAGCTGACCAAGGCAGGAGAGAGTGGCTGATGGCGCTTACGGAGGCATGGCCAGATTCAAGCAGGCTGGTTTCCAGGACAGGTTCCAAGAAAAGAACATGAAGGTGAACAGAGTTATCGGACTAATAAAGACAAAGGCAACATATAGAGAGTCTGAACTGTGGCTCCCATCAGCCTTGAAATGATTAGTCCGTCCTCCACAGGACACAAACAAAAGGATAGGACAATAGGAGCAGCTTAACCGCTCCACCTGAGACTTAAAGGTTAAAAATATAAAGTAAAACCCAAATTTGGTGTGACCATGGTGGCTTTTTAAATTTTAAAAGTTTTTCTTTGGTTTGTTTCAGTGCACCAACCCCCTCCCACCCCCCCACCCCCTCGCGCGCAAAGAATGGCGGAGATTGAGCTACACAAAAATATCACAGAAGGATCACTGAGGACAACCTCTTCACGAAAGTAAACCAACAGCCAAAGCCCAAACTTGTCCTGTGGTCTACGCCAGCGCCATCCCACCTGCCTGCTGATGCGGAGGAGAACCCAGTTCATTAAATGAGAGCCAGTATGTGATAAACTGGGAGTGAGAAGGATTTTTCTCTTACATGTTGAAACAGTCTCATAATTTTAGATGCTTCATGTCGATGTGATGCAGACAAACACGCAGCTGTCGTTAGCACAATCAGAGAATCTGATTCGACAGTGAACAAAAAACACACTTTAATGTTCTTGAAGTTGCAGCAGCTGCAGACAATAGTTTCTGTGTTTGGCTGTAAATTAAATTTGGTAAGAATGTTTATTTAATTCACACACACACACACACACACACACACACACACACACACACACACACACACACACACACACACACACACACACACACACACACACAGTCATGTGAAGCTTCTACCACTTAATGACAACCAACAATGAGCTTGAGTTTCCTCTCACCTTCTGCCTTTTACCTTTACATATCGTTTGGGGACCAACTCTGTCCCGTTTCCAGCCACAAAGCTTTTGCAGCAGAATCAGTTCTGCTTGTGGATTCTGCACAGTTGGAGTCTCTCTGTGGATATTTTGCATCTATTTGCTGGTTTGCACTTGGAGACTTGAATGCTGTTTTTTTTTTGCCTTTGTGATCATTTTTGCTTCATACAAAATTCTGTTTTCTGTTTATTTTCTGCCAATTTACTCAAAGAACAAACTTAATAAATTAATTTACCTGAAGACAGAATGTTTCAGTCGGTTTTTTTGTGGTTGTACTGTAAATTTTGTTCATTGTGTGTCTGTCTGCCCCACTGAAGAGCATTTTGCATTTTGCATTTCATTTTAGTCCGTTTCAGTCTGTGATGGACAGGAGGACCTGTCCAGGTTTGCCACACCTTTCCAGGCTCCGGCAGCCCCACCCAACAGTGCACTGGATTAACAATGAAGAAAACAGAATGACCTCCATCAGCCTATCTGATCTTAGTTCTGGATCGTTTTTGTGTAAATGTTAACCGTACATGTTATTTGCAGTGCTATTCATGGTGTGCCTTATCAGTCGTTTCTCCTCAGTTTCCACTGTTTCTGCATCTAATTTTGTTAATTTTGTATATTTTTGTCTGGTTTCCCTCTGTCTGTTTGGATTTACATGAGTTCTGGTCTTATCATTACAATTGTTTTTTTTTTTTTCTTTTGCATCTGTTTTAGTGTGTCCTGCATCTGCTTCTAGCTTTGCTTCTCTTTTTGCTCATTTATGGACCTTTAAGTCCCTCTTGCTTGTCTCAGCAGCTGTTCTGTCTGTTGCATGTATTTTAATCTGTTTGTGTTCATTTTGTCTCTCTTCTCAGAGAGCACCCTCACACTATCATTGATGTGCACCTCTTTCTTGAAGTTTAGTTTGTTGTTAACTCATTTTGCCATCCTCAGGACCCCAAGCTTCATCTTTGGGACTAAAAATAATGTCAATCATTAAACTTTAGAGTGGAGGGTCTGGGGTTTTGTTTTTTTATTTTCAACCCAACCCAAGAGCGACATTTTTATCTACATCTTCAACATCAAAAATGAATGAAAGTGAACGTAGGAACACCAAAAGAAAAACACTAATAAGAACCAACTTCAACTACGAGTACAAAACTGAGTATACACAGGAAGACTGATGGTATAGAACTACTTAACCCCCTCCTCACACACACACACATAAATATTCTTCCATACAGGTGGTAGATTAATTGGAAGCAGACATATGCCTGTGTGTGTCTGCGAAAACATTCTCGTCTGCAGCTTCAAGAGGGAATGTGGTCTTGCTCTCTCTCTCTCACTCTCTCACACACACACATAGCAGACAGGCGGGTGATGCTGTTTGTTTAGGAGATAACCACATCTGACCAGCTGACCTCTGCCCTGCCTGGCTGAACTCCTGCTCAGGTTTGTGTCGCCTGAACAGACGACCTCCATCACTGAGGGTTAAATTACACTTAAATGTTTTATTTAGGATTTATTCTGTTTTTTTTAAATATTTAGGCGTAATTCAGATATTTTGTTCTCCAGTACTGTCTTGCTATTCTGGAACCTGATGTTTGTGTCCCTTTCACTATCGCTAATGATTTCTTTAAATCACATTTTGAAGTCAGTTTTGTGCCTTTTAATTTAATTTTGCAGCAAGGACCACAGGATACTTACATTTCAAAGTGAGCCCGCAGTTTCTGCTATCACTTCATTCAGTTTCACCTGAGTTCTTAACCCCAATAAGAACTGATGGAGAAAGTAATCTGATCCTTTGAGTAAACACTCTAAACCACAGAACTATTTTTTTCCAAAGTGCATCTAATGATTTGTAATTATTGTAGCTTCTTTACCTTTCAAAATAAAACACCCTGAGATAACTCTTGTTGTGATTTGGTACTATATAAATTAAACAGAACTGAATCTGAAATGAAACGATCTCCTTATGATGTCAGTGAACTGGACGGTTGTTTGGAGATTTCACATCACTGCTGATTACTTTCAGCTTTTTAAAATCACTCATGTTGTTGGCTGTTCAGCAAATTACATGTTTTGCTTTTACACTTTAGTTACAACTTTATTTAAAAAAAAGTCAGTTGCTTTGTGCTTTGCTTTCATTTCGGGCAAACTAATCTGTGGATCCTATGTGTGACTATGAGTTCCATAAATTATCTCTGATATATGTTTCTGAACAGGACTCTCAGCTCTGTCGTCTTGCATTTCTTTGATTTCATCAGTCATCCATCTTCCTCTCAGTCTTTCACTGGCAGGTGACAGCACTGATGGTTTTAGGCTTCGAATAGTCCCCCTCTGTCTGAGCCAAAGGAAAGCGATATGCTTGAACCTTCCTTGGCATAATTCGGTGTGTCTGCAGGATATTCTGAGGACATGCTGGAAAAACATTAAACTACAAGACTATTCTACTCTTTTTACTTTAAATTCTGAACTAAATAAAATTCAATTCTAAATTGACATGAACTGACTTTTTTTCAAAGCATTCAACTCCTCTCACTGATAAACAAACCTTTAAGTGCAAAGGAATGAGCGAAATGTGTTTGCCATGGCTTTCTGGAAATGTTTTGACCTCATGTGGCAGTGTGGTTGAAGATGAAACTCTCTGTAATTATATTTGGGAGAAGGCTGGAATGTGGGTTTGTCACATTAAGGACAGGCTTCTGGATTTTGAGCATTTACTTCATAGCTGGCGAACTCTTCAAGGATTGCTTTTCCAGGAGGTAATAAAACAATGTTGCATATTTCCAAATACATAAAACAAAGACTACTGTTCAAAGAGGGGGAAAGTCATCACTGTGTTCAGGCAGACTGCGCAGTAATAATACACTTTTAATAGCATGAACAATAAGCCTGTGTGTTATGGTTTATCTGTGTTTGTATTCTTGTGTCAGATATAGATCACTGTGATGAAGCTCGGGTATATATCCTGCAGCCAGTTATCTTCCCACTGGTATACAACAAAATTTCCAAGTGATTTAAGGTCCCACACTGCAGGTTGTGATGAAATGCAGACCAATGGGGGGGGTAAGTGACAGAGAGGCAGTGTCATATTTCTCTGAAGGCACTCCAGAGTTGAGCTGAGTTTGCTCGGTACAGGGGAGAGCGTCTCTTTTGTGTTCAGTCTGGACTCATTTACATATGACCCTCCTCCTGCTCTTGGATTGGCTGGTGCCCTTCTAGCATGTGGAAACCCACTTCCAAGCTTTCTCAGTTGGAACCAAACTTTACAGAGTCAAGGAGGATGAAGTGAGAGGCTGGAAGCCAGCAGCTGTATGTATGAGTAACAACAGCAGGCAGACGTGAGGGAAGAAAAGAGAGGATGATATCTTAATTGTAGGCTTCTATAATTGTATCCTGACCATGTTGGATTTTTTTTTTCTAGGTATTTGTGTTTGAAAACCATCAGTTTTTCTTAACTTTGTTGACTTGGTCGTGGTGGTTAGTTTGGGAGAAATGTGAATTTTATCATTTTATCTGACAGCAGAGAGAGTCACAAAATAATTTCACTTAACAGTCTTTCGATTTTAAAATATCTCTTATTTGTTTCTTTACAGGTCAGCGCATGGATTCTTAGAGATGTCTGTTTAATTAGTCTTTCACAGAAAAAAACAAACCTTTTTTTAGACAGCAGCTAACTATTACTTTATATCATCATGCTGCTCGCTCTGCTTCTCGTTGCGAGTCTTTGCTCCAAGACCCTCTCCTCACATTGCTCATCAACAACTATTCAGTACCAGGTTTCGGAGGAGCAGCCGGCGGGAACCCGGGTCAGCTGTCTGGCGGATGACCTGCGGCAGAGGGACGAAGGCGGATCTCTGGAGGATTTCCAGGTGGTGGAGCAGGGAAAAGCCCTTCCTTTTTCTGTCACCACTCGAGATGGGGTTGTCTCCACCCAGGGCCGATTGGACAGGGAGGAGTTGTGCCGAGGGACTGACCTGTGTGAGGTGGCGTTTAGTGTCCTCTACAGGAAACGAGGTGCTGTGAAGTGCCTGCGGGTTCACGTGAAAGTAATGGACTTAAATGACCACAGTCCCAGCTTCCCCAATACTTTGCAAGAAGTGGAGATCTCAGAAACTGCTAGCCTTGGGAAGCGAATCCCATTGGACTGGGCAGTGGATCCTGATGCAGGTTCCAACAGCCTCCAGACCTACTCACTGTCTGTCAACCAGCACTTTGATCTCGATGTGACAGTTGGTCCTGGTGGGACGAAACAGGCAGAGCTGGTGGTTGTCAAAGAATTAGACAGGGAAATTCAGGCTTCCTTTGATCTTACCCTTGTGGCGTGGGATAAAGGGAATCCACCCAGATCTGGGAGCACATTAGTCCGTGTTAGTATTCAGGACTCAAATGATAACAGCCCCACATTTGAGGACAGCAATCCAACTGTGTCATTACCAGAGGACACAGCACTCGGGACTACTGTGATCAAGCTCAAGGCCACTGATCCAGACCAGGGAGCCAATGGGGAGGTTGAGTACTCATTTAGTAAGCACACACATCCAGAAGTTCAAAGGCTCTTCTATGTGGACCCACAAACGGGAGAAGTGAGTATCAGGGCACCATTGGATTACGAGGCCCAGTCTTCTTACGAAGTAATTGTACAGGCCAGCGATCATGGGCCAAATGCGATCCCCTCTTACTGCAGATTGCACGTCAAACTCATAGATATTAATGATAATGCACCGAGGATACGCCTGACCTGGACCCCAGCCAGCTCGCAGGTTATAACTGTGCTGGAAGGAGCTCCAGAGGATACTCTCCTTGCTGTGGTGACGGTCTCTGATGCAGATTCAGGAAGAAATGGAAATGTGACTGCACAGATTCAACAAGGCTCAGGCCCTTTCCGACTTAAAAAGATGCACGGCAACGACTACATGATTGTCACCAGTGGCTCCCTGGATCGTGAGAAGGTTATGCAGTATAATATCACGCTCTTTGCCCGGGATAGCGGAAACCCCTTACTTTCTTATGTCGAACATCTACCTGTCTATGTTCTGGATGAGAATGACAATGCCCCAGTATTTTCGATCCCCATCTACAGAGCTTCGTTCAAGGAGAACAACATGACAGGCTACCACATTCTCAAAGTCGAAGCCCATGATGAAGACCTGGAGCTCAGCGGAAAAGTCTCCTACTCCATTGTTGAGGAAACTAAAACGCAGACTTTCTCAATTCACCCCAAAACTGGTGTCATAAGTGTCCAGCAACCTTTAGACTACGAGGCATTCAAGAACTACTCTTTCATTGTGGAAGCCGTTGATCATGGACATCCACCACTCACAAGCACAGCTAGAGTACATATTGACATAGAAGATGTAAATGACAACTTCCCGGTCATCAAGGAGCCAAAACCAAGAAAAGGTGTAGCATCTCTCAGTGTACCCGTTGATGCATACAGAGGTGAGATTGTGACAGAGTTGGGGAATGCCATCAAAGAGGAAGCCACCAATGTGGCAACTGATCACTCAGTCAGAGAGGGGCTTGGATTTCTTGCATCAACAATCAAAGCAGAAGACCAGGACACGGGACTCAATGGGAAACTCCAGTACCTCATTACTGATGGAAACCCGTCTGAGCTCTTTTGGCTGAATAACACCTCAGGCCAGCTGTTTGTTAATACCACTAATGCTACCGAACTCATTGGGAAAACCTTTAAGGTGGACATCACTGTTTCTGACATGGGCACTCCGAGGTTGGCTACTAAGGCAACTCTGGAGGTGACTTTCATAAACCTCAAGGACCATCTAAAGAACTCATCACCTGGAAACCGTGGACAGCTCAGCTTCACTATGATGATGGCAATCTGCCTCGGTGCTACATGCCTGCTTCTTCTATTGGCCATCGCTTTGGTGACAACATTTTGCCGCCCTGAGAAAAGGGACAACCGGGCCTACAACTGCAGACAGGCTGAATCGACCTACACCCGCCATCCTCGGCGCCCACAGAAGAACATCAGAAAATCTGACATCCAGTTAATTCCCGTAATCCGAGGAAGAAAGGAAGACCTCCCTGAGGACGATGGTGAAGCCCAGCCACTAACTCCACCTCCAGCCTCAGATGATCAGCAGATTGAGAGTCACTATAGCTTAATGCCATCAGTTATGAATGCAAGCTTCCATTCCCAAGGCTATCTAGAAGAGGATGTCACTCAGCCCAACACCCATCACTGCAGAACACTTAGGAAACCTGGAAACATTGAACTTGATGGAACCTTACCTTCATCTCCAGCAACATCATACCGGACTCTTCACAAATCCAGAAACACTTCATCCTCTTCCTCAGTCTCACATTCCAGCACCTTAAAGAGGCCGAAGAACTCTGAAGGAGAGGAAACGGTTTCACAATATTCATCAGCATCTGTGGCAACTCTCAGGAGGCCAAAGACCTCGGATGGACATGGAGCACGTGATGCAGCTCACCGGCAGATCCTTCGAAACCTGGTCCGTCTTTCCATGGCTGCTTTTGGAGACTCCATTGAGCTTTCTTCAGCTTCTCCAGAGGTGCAGGTGAGTTTTCTTCTTTTACTTATTCCATAATATTTAACAAGACTTAATCTTATTGTTGTTTGTTTCTTATCTCTAAGGTAATGATCAGTGGCATTAATCTACAATTTTGGCCACTTGAATGTATTTATTAATTCAAGTCTTTGAAAATAAAATAAGTTTGGGTGTCTTTAATCAAGTAAACTGTTTTGTGTTTAAAAAGCCTTTACTCACCGGTATATACAACTAAACCTGCATAAAAAGACGAATTAAGGTCTCATTTGTGGAGAGATCTCTAAGTAAAATGAAGTCACACATGACTGATTTCAAACATTAAAACTATTTAAATTTGCTGCAAGAATGAAACTCATTACAACAAGCCACGTTCATTCCAAAACACAACTTTCCTGCAGGTTGAATTGACATATTTATCCATTTATCTGGTGTTAATGATTTCACTAAATCTGCATGATGATTTTTTAATGTGCTCTTATTTACATTCTCTTCTATAGCTTAAACATTAAGGATAATGTGCTGCTGCTGGCTCTCATCTAAATGCCATTTACTTAGGTCGAAAATGTGTGATCACATTTATTTCAACATGTGCTTACAGTTAGTGTTGGAGTAATTAAGTGTTCTCCTTTGAGGCTTGGAGATTAATCTGAAGTGAAGTCCATTAGAGAGTAGAGATTAAAAGCACCCCACACCTCCTCCACCACCACCACCACCACAGCAGCACACATACACAGAGCAGCTTCCCTTACAGTTTCCCAGCAGTCTTTGTGCTTTTTCAGCCTTCTGTATGATGACTTACTCAGACTGCCTGAAGGCTGGAGTCAGCCGAGACGTGTGAGTGTAGGGGAGAATAACCCGCTGATGGATCACTCTGAAACCAAAAAGTAGCACATTTATTCATGTGCTCATGTGTCACAGCCAAAAATCCCCCACGAGAAACCCCGACAGACTTTTAAACTAAATCTCACATATCAGATTCATATTGGAGGAAGGGCCGCTCCATGCTCTGTAGGACGTGGGCCAGAAGAGGAGTGTGTGAGGGAGGCTGGCTAAAATAAGCTGTCATGTGTTTATAGTGTAAGCTAACACTACTCTGACACGCTGCTTTGTCACTTTCAAATGGCTTAAAAAAAAAAAAAAACTTACAGAGAGCCTGTCTGCACAGGCCTAAAATAACTCAACAAACAGGATTTATTTCATGCAATAGTTTTTCTTATTTAAAAAACCCCCATTATATCTCATGCTGTGATGTTCTAGGTTGTGATCCTGAAACCAACTGAACATTAATTCACCAGTGAAAAATAGTTCCGACTGTTCACTCTTTCTCCTGATGACTGGCCTTTGTATGGCGGGTAGTTTCAGGATTCCTTCTTCACCATCTCCCAAAGGAAATATCTGGTTCCTTGGCTCCTAAATACGCCACTAGCTTTGTTTCCTGTTATGTCTGTTGTTTGGTGCTGAGTGAATAGCATACAGTGGATTTTTACAGCTTACTTTCAGCAGTTCCTTGAACCTATCAGTGAACATAGACAAGCAATGATAATTGGAATTATAAATAAACATCAGTTATATGTGCTTAAAATGTTACTCAGGAAATGTGGAGTTTCATTTTAACACTTCACGTGACCACAAGGGGATAAATTCTTCAGTATTTGGAGTTACAAGCACATTTTGAAAGCTTCATTTAATTTGTCCTTATTTGATTTTGTAGAGAGGATGCCACCAATTAATGGTGATAAAAAGAAAAGCCAGTTTATATTTTAGAAATGCTTTACAAGCGTCATAGTCATGGTGAATTTAACTTTCAGCTGTGGAAATGCTGCACTGTTAAAACAGATCTGCATTATTGAGGGAAAAAGTCGCTGCCAACGCCCTGCAGACAGAGAACAAAGACCTTGGCCGGGCCCGACATCCTCACGTGAATCCCATTAGAAACGGGAAGAGGCCTTTTTGGGTTCTGCCCAGTTCCTTTCCTTAACCCTCCCAGCCGGCCCAGTTGGCACTCCTTGGACTTCAGATATTTCTCTCCCACCTCGAGGTCACAGAGGAAGAGGCCTGCTCGACGCCTTGGAGGAGGGGGATTTACTGTTCACCTCCACCTCACAAAGACACAGACACACACACACACACACACACACACACACACACACAAATGATCATCACTGTGCATACTTTGGAGTTCGTCCTGGAAGGAAACCAGCCAGAGAAGAATAGGCTTTTACGTAGAGACCATTTCCTGTCACTGTAGCAGAGTGCACGTGAAAAAACACACAAATGTCACGGCTAAAACAAAGTCATAAATTAGCATGCATGCACACACACACATTATTCACCTTGTACATGTGTGTGTGCTTCCTCCCTGGTGTGCAGTGTGTATCCGCTGTATAACAGAGTTGTCAGCAGAAAGCTCAGAGCAGTGAGACGGACTTGGCCGCTCAGTTCTCACACTGCAACACTAAAACAAAAATCACAAAGAGCACGAATTAATTTCCTTATGTCGCTCGTATCACGTGCACTTTTTGTTCAACCAGCAGAGAAACCCACTCACCTTAACAAGGCAGTTACATTGATTTATTATTGACTTCTTTCAAAGTTCAGCTGTTCATACATTTACTTATAAACTACTGAAGAGTAAAAACACTGGAGCTTCAGTTTAATCCTTTAAACATGAGCTGCTGCAACTCTGAAAGCAAAAGAAAAACCTTTTACTTAAAGTGATGTTTTGCATGTGATGGAGATACAGCGACTTATTAAATAATCCCACACGCACATGTTCCTTTCCCCTCAGTTACATCACAGTCTGTAGAAAATTTGTGAATCATATCGATTTGATTTGCAAACAAAATGTTTTCACTTTAGGAGTGAGATTATTTAGTGGACCTTCAGCAGGAAAAAAGCTCAGGAGATCCTCTGTGGATGCTTGTTCACTGTCATGGGTCTCTGAGTGTTAATCAGTTCAAAATGCCTGCAGTGAAAAGGGTCTGTTATCACTCGTTAGGCACTGATTTTTAACTCTGTGGTCAGTAAATGTGCAACAAAAAACAGCTTCAAGAATGCCATAAACCACAAACTTGCTGTGTGTGGCTGTGACTGCAGATGAGCTCGAATGTTTGAAAAAAATAAAAATCAATCAGAGTGAGCCAAAGCAGACAGAAAGAGATTTAATGCATGAAAACCAGCTTATGTAGCAATCAGCTCAGTGGCTCCACTCTGTCTACCTCCTACACAAAACCAGGAAGAAAACAAAGAAAACGCAGAGTGGGAGGGATCATCACGTGTGACCAAAAAAAAATCAATGAAATGGCTTTTTAGCAAATTAAAATAAATTAAAAATAACCGCACTGGCCTGCTGACTTCTGCTCATGAAACTGCTTTGCTTGGGTGGTGATTTAGAGCAGCGGTCTCCAACCTTTTTTGCGCCACGGACCAGTTTATGCCCGACAATATTTTCCCGGACCGGCCTTTAAGGTGTCGCGGATAAATACAACAAAATAAAACTAGTACCGGTACCGAAAAAAAGAAGATTTATTCATAACACACGTGAAAAGGCCCAGGAAAACCGAGTTAACGATAAAAACGATAACAAAATAACGCTGAAAACCAATAAAACCCCTGAAAACCATACATTTCACACCTGAGCCTCAACTCTCGCGGCCTGGTACCAAATGACTCCGGTCCGTGGCCCGGGGGTTGGGGACCGCTGATTTAGAGGTTTTGAGGTTCTACACCTCCAAACATGTTTCATCTACCTGTAGAAACCAAATTACACCCCGCTCTTCCAAACAGGCCCGATGAATAACCCACCAGCTTTCTGAGATATATATATATAATATTAATGTCTGACCCTGCACAAATATGTGTGCAGCATGTGTGTATTGAAATATCATGTGGCCAGTGCCTGACTTCTGGTAGAAGTACTCACTGTGAAGGAGTAACTCTGGTTTGCTGTCAGGTGAACCTCAGGTGAAGCTGGATAAACTGAAATGTGATGTCTGAAAATGTGCGTTTAACCCTTTTTTTCTCCTCTTGTTTCTCACCTTCATCTCTCCTCTCCCTCCATCTTTTCCTCCTTACAGCAGATCTCCCAGCTCCTCTCTCTCCTCCATCAGGGTCAGCTGCAGCCCAGAACGAACTTCCGTGGAAACAAATACTCTCACCGCAATGGCAGGTCAGTCTGACTTCTCCTCTCCATCCTCCTCCTCTGGAGTACAGACGCAGCAAATCAAAGCAAGGTCACAAACCTGCTTCTATCTGGCACAAAACCACGTTATACTCAAAATTTGCTCCAAATAGAAATACATTCACATTCTGTACCTATATGAATTTAAACTGCTTTTAAACTTCTGGAGCCTTAAAAATGGGAACGAAACTAGGATGGGGTGAAGTGTGATTAAAAAAAAAAGGGTCAATCAGCTGGAAACAAGATTAGTGAAGAATCCACTCTTTAAGGTGACACAGAGTGCTCAGACCGAATGAAGTATTCATGTTTATTTGGTCATCATTTCATCAAAAAGAAACAAATAAGACTCAGTCCCCCCCCCCCCCCCCCCCCCCCCCCCCCCCACACACACACACACACACACACACACACACACATTCCACACACACACACCTCCCGAAGAGTTTTAACTCTGATCAGATGCCAGCATGTTTTTAGTTTTAACTCTTTGTAGTCTATTCAGCTCATGATTTAAATTCAAACATGAGTAATGTTTTCTAGTAGAAGTGACTGCACAGTGGACATGCCAGGCACACTGTCTTCTTCAAAGTGTCTTTATTTCATCCTTTAAGGATTCAATATTTGTTATTCTAGCTAAAAATGTGGCCGGACACTAACACGGGTCACCACAAGTCTCTTCCTGCTGCCCTGATAGGAACTGCACTTGCACACTGACTTAAAAAAAACAGACTGATATCCTGAAGGAAAGATCCCAATGTAGATGCAGAACTTGTTTTTCCTTTAATCAGAGGGTTGTTTAAGAGCCAGATGGCTGCTGGCTTCAGACTGTGATCACTGTTGCGCGCTCTGATGCAGTCTTCTTCTGATTGCAGAAATATGAGGGGGGGGGGGGGGTCCCACCAAATTTAAGAACCTGCATATGTTATAATGATCAATCTGATCCACGTACAAACACGTGTTGTTGTTCTGTGGTTTTATTAAGTGAAACCCAGTGGTGAGGGTTAGAGATCACCACGCTGAGTATTTTATGGCTGCGCTACTTTGTGCACCAAACACCTGAGCTAAATCTAACTTGAAAAGTTTAAAATGAATTCAGATCTTTGTAGGTAGCCTAACAAAATTACTTCAACACCATGAAATGCGTATTAAGCATTGTCTGTGTTCAAATACTCTCTTTAATGGAAAAGTGAAAATACATCTCTTCAACCTGATTTAGACTAAAGAAGATTTTTCACCTCAGTTTAGTATTTCAATGTCTAGCAAAGTGGCTGCCGTGAGGGACGCTCCTGGCTTTCATATAAATAAAATGCACTTGGGAATATGGGCAGCTCCTGACTCAATGTGGTTAGTGCATTATTCCAGCATCTGTGCCTTCATAGCAGTGACAGTAACGCCACACTGTTCAGCTGGAACTTTTGCTTTTGCTTAAAGTCGTGAAAGCTGCAGCTGACAAATGTCTTCCCTGGTGTTTCTGACCGACTGACCTGCTGTGACTGAAATAACAGCAACAGAAAAACAGGACACAAAGTCAGTGTCGCAGGAAGAGTGTCTCATAACCCCGCAGTGTGTGCGCCAGAGCAGACTGCAGCAGAGTGATTCAGAGGCTCTGACAGGAAGCAGGACTTCAGCATCACTGTTGCGCTCAGATAAGATCTGACATCACCTTGATACACACGGTGCACTGTTTCATCGCACTCACAAAACACACCTGAGTGTGCATAAATCCTGTGTGTGAGCTCACCTTTATCTGTGCGCTGGTTCCTGCCCGAGCCTGCTGCTCTGATGAGATGTGCTTACCAAAGGACTTGTCACCTGAAACCTCAGGAATTTTATCACCTTTTTAAAACCCTTAAAAACATCAGACCTCAGCTGTACTCTGGAGTTCTGTCTCCTGTGACTCACTGTATTTTAAGGAATATATGTTTTTAACTGGATATCAAAAACTCATTCTAACGCCTAGCAACATTTTCAAACTTGTCCATTTGTCTCCCAAAGATTTCTGATTTCTGCTTCCTACACAGCTCTGACACTCGCAGGGTGAGGTCACCTGTGGCTGACAGTTTGCAGTCAGCACTCAGCTCATTACCTCCACTAAGCAGGTTCTGTTTTTGGTAGCGTTAGAGTGTCGTAAACACGATAACTGAAAAAGTTTGGAGTGAATTCTGATAAACTCTGTAGGGCTGTAGAGTGAGGTCACCTAAACAATCATTAAAATTTGACATCCATCCACCTCAAGGTCAACTTCATGATTTATTGGTGGGAAAAGAATGTCTTAGAACTTAACCATGATTCATGACGTCAACAAATAGAAAGTACAGATTTATATTATAATGTCACATTTGACCTCTGACCTCTCTATCACATAGATTGATCTGAAGGTCAGACTGATAGTAATGCTATATAGAGCTATGGCCATATAAGGAATGATATATGGGAATTCTAAATATCACGTTACACTGACCTCTGAACTTTCCCTCAAGGTCAAATAAGGTCAAACTTTGTATTGGCAACAATTAGGAAATGGTTCTGACATATGAGAATCCTAAATATCACATTATAGTTTGCATCCAAACATCATGTGGACTCAAAGCAGAGCAGTGCTGCTTGGATGTGACTTTAATTAGCAGTCAGACTGTAACTGATATAAAACAGTGCTGCCGGCTTTAAAGTGTTTTAACCACATTATGTTTGCGATGCCTCTCACTGAGTTTGAGGATTGAATTGGATGTTTGTTTTTAAGCCTTGCATGGCCGTGCTCCTGCCAACTCAGCATGAGCCTCACTGTTACTGTGAGCTGGGGACTTCTAATCATCCCTACTGTATAGACTCATCACCAAAGATTTTATATGTTTATATTTCATGTTCTGGCTCTTATTAAGCATTAAGAATTGTTTTATTTTTAGAAATAAACAACCAAACCAGAGAAAAGGTAAATTGGGCAGATTCTGTTCTTAAATGAGTTTGGACTGCATACCCAACTACTTGTTTAACTTTGTATAAAGTGAATGCTCCCATTGCAATTTTAGATTAAAAAAAAAAAATATCTTTAATAGTTGAAACGTTTCTATCAAGAACTCTGTGACATCAAACTATCAGCTTAAACAGACATGCTGCCCAAAGTTAAACAGATACATGAACGGAGAGTTTGTGAGTCAAGTTCACGTTTGTCTGCAGGTATGGAGGTCAGGACTGTTCTGACTGGCAGAGCACCAAAGACAGTGGACATGGCGAGAGCGAGGCTGGAGATGTGGACTGGGAACCAGGAAGAGACTCACCGATAGACCCACAGCTGGAGGAAGGACTCAGCAACCTCCTCAACAATCCTGGTAAGCACACAACATCTGACAGACACCCGAGGTTAGCAATAATTCTTGGAAATTGGAAGTGAAATCCTATCTTAAATCAATGATATCGTCATCACCACTGAATGGGAAAGCACACGTTAAAGGATCATCAGAACTCTTAATCAGATTTCCACGTAGCATGGAAATGAACAGACGTCCAAGCAAAAGCAACCAGCTAACCCTCACCGACTCAACTGCAGTAAAATAATGATGTTTAACTCTTCAGCACTTGTAGATATTTTTAGTAATGAACTCAGGTTCCAGGTTTTTTGACCACAAAAGCTCATTCTTGTTCTTTTTTAGCTGATTTCTTTAGTTTAGCATGAGTAGCTGTAAGCATTGTTTGCATCCTCCCACCATAGAGGTCCATAAAATAAAACAGTGTGTCCTGACTCTGTGTGAAGGTTATTTGATGTTCAGGTTTGTTTGACTGATGGTTAGTCTATTTAAAGATCTACTGAAACTAAACTGGTGAATTTAGCTGGAACCTCCCGGTGAAGCTCTTTGATTTGTCGGATAAAAGCAGCCAAACTTTAACCCTGCAGCACACACACAGACTGATCACTCACAATGGACAGTCAAAGACAACTGTAGAAAACAGGATGAAAGCAGGAAATAACACAGTGGCAAGTTACATCCACATCCACCCACACACACTCCACTCAGGACGTCTTGCTGTGTTTTGAGATTGAATCTCTGATACACTCTTTTTTACATTCTTCTGCCGTAAGGAGACAGTTGTTTCCCCCGTAAACAAACAGCTGGTTTCATTACTTCGTGTTTGCAAAACGCAGTAATGATTGAGGGATAAGAAATGTCGATTGTCCAAAGTTTATCTAACATCTTGGGAATTCCTCAGCGGTATGAAAGCCAACACTCGCTTCATCCAGTGTCTGAGCGTGTACCGTAGGTGTGTTAAAAAGTTTCTTCCTGGCATTGTGGTGGTCACAGCTTGGAGGTGAGCAGAGGGGGTTACCGGCTGATGATGGAAGAACGAGCGTCACTTTATGATAGGACGAGAGCGCGGGAGAGAAACAAAAGAGCGAGTGGGAGTTTGTTGAGTTATGTATGTGCTTGACTCACCTTTCAGCCCGCAGGCTCCATCATCAGTGTAAGTCACACTGTGCTGCAGACAGCTCAGCTCTGAAGAAAGCTTCAGGGCAGCACATTCCTCTTTTTCCTGACCTGCACCTTTATGAATCACACACATAAATGCACGTCCCTTTGTTCATACCTGAGGATGATGTTATGGCTGCTGAGGGGAGAGAAGCTGTGCGTTTATGTTGGTTTGTCTTGTATTTTGTAGTTACTGGTTGCACTCATGGTAGATGAGCATACTGCTTCTGTGCTTTAACTAAAGAATCTTTATCAAAGTTTCCACTCTGAGGACTGACAATAACTTTGAGAGGAAAATATATATGAAAAGGAAAGCTCTTATTGTCATTTTTAGTGTAAAATAATTTAATGATGAACAGAATTTATGTTTGTGTATCCATAGCAGGGGTCTCAAACTCGCGGCCCGGGGGCCAATTGCGGTCCACGTCACCCCTAGATGTGGCCCGTATATTGCCATGAAGAAATATAATGCAATTTGTCCCTTGAAGTGACTTTTTTGTTGGGAAGGATTTGTTTGTTCTTGAGTGCAATGTTAAAATAAGTTCATTAAAAAGCCCAAAATGATTGAATATGAAGGCAACATGAGCAGAGAATACAAACATGCTGAGGGATTGGCTGTGTTAGTTCAGTGAGACATTTAAAAACTAATGTGTACATTTATGTCTGCACTTTTATTTTGTTAAATATGAACAGAATGATAGCAGAAGTGCTGCCATGTGTTTGGACAGAAAGAGGACCAATGTGGTCATTTGGTAGTTCAATGAAAGGCGTCAGTCAGTTAAAATCTGCATTCACGTTTGTAGTTTTGTCTTGTTATACAATATTTGAAATTAAACAAACAAACAAACAAGAAAACACCCACAAAGATTTCTGAAAATTGTTTGTTGTTGTACTGCTTGAACACTGAAGTGTCCCTCCAATGAGATGACAGTACCAACAGTGGCCCACAGCTCATTGAAGTTTCAATCAGGTAGATTTTCTTCTTCCTCCTGTTAATATTAAAACACATTCAAAGGAAACACTGGCTTCCTTCGGTTCCTTTAGGCCAAGCCTATTCAAATGGCGGCCCGCGGGCCAAATGCGGCCCAGAAGCAACCTGCGAGTGGCCCTGCCTGTGGTCCTGGCAGAAACACAGAGAAAACGCAAAAAAATAATTCATTAATTAATTTTAAAAAAATTAAAAATTCCTACAGCGTAGTGTGGACTGTGAATGCAACACTCCTAGTAGCCTAGCAATATGTAACCCACAATGCACCGTGGTGTAAACATATTAAACGATCATCATAATATATGATGCGACAACAGCATGTCTTTCTCACTCCAAAAGCGCAAAATTGACAATGAAAACTGTCGGTTTAACCCTGCCTGGACTGACAAATACTTATTCATTTTACCGAGTTTAATAATCTTACAACCGGAGTTGTACTACCATGGTGGGTCCTGTACAGCCCAAGAGAGAGCTGCAGCATCTTCCCTTCGTGTTTGCTTCTTGGCGAAGAACAAAAGGCCTTTCACAGATTCTGAAACAATGAAATACTGCATGCTGGCTGTGATGGATGCGGTGAAAAGTAAGTGTGACATCTGCTATTAAAAACGTACCCCTGTAGGACAGTTCAAATATTCGTAGAATTGAAGTTCTGGCGTCAGACGAGTTTGAAATGCTGTTAGATGACCTGAAGAAAACTGATGCAATGTCTATAGCAGGAGATCACAGACAGAACTGATAATGCACAGTTGTGCGCATATGTCCGTTTTTTGGATGGGAAATTGCTCGGTTTACTACCGTTAGAGGGACACACAGCTGGCGAAATAATGTTTGAGAAGATTTAAGCTTTTTGAGGAAAATGGTCTGGATATGAAGCGTGTCTGTGTCAGCGAAATATTTATTTTAATTTGAAAGGGAATTATCAAAATGTTTTTTGTTATTATTATTATTATTATTATTTCAAATGTGCAAAAAATAGTTTAGTTATAGCTCCCTTTTTTTTTTTTTTTTTTTAAATGGACCTTTTGGTGTGCATTTGTGAGAGGTCACCACCAGATTTATAGGGGAAAAGGAATAAAAAAAATACTTGTTTTTCAGTACAGTTGTGTGGGTTTGAAATTGATCATGATCTGCTGCTTACTGGCTTCAAAAAAAATATCTGGCCCAGATAAATTCCTCGGTTTGAAAATCTGGCCCAACTAACTTTGTAGTTGAATAGGCATGCTTTAGGCTCTCCTGTTTAGGGGTCAAAAGCACCTTCTGGTTATTATAAAAAAAATGATATAATGACTAATGAGCCAGGTTCTGCTTGGCTTCCTGCTCCGGTGATTGGTTTCTCCACCTTGAGTCTCTCATGTTTCACCCACCTGTCTTGTGAATTGACTCTGTTTTCTGTCTCTGTTAGAACAGCTGCTTCCCCCCCCCCTGAGTGTTTGGTTTCTTTGTATTTGGTATTTATGAGTTCATGGATTTTACAACGCTCTGCTTTTGCATCCTGGCCAGCATTGTTGTGAGTTTATGGAGCTCACAGCACAAACAAAACAGTTGTAAAAAACAGTTTTTGATTTGCAGTTTTTTGTGTCCACTGAGACAAACTGGCACATTCTTCATGACATCCAGCACAGATTGTAATATATTACAGTAGGAAGTATATTGTGTGCTTGCAATGCATTCAGTGCCAGTAGGGGAGAATAACTTTGGTTATAAAACTAGTTTCAGCTGCAGCACGTCTATCCAAGTAATGGATATTTAATTCATAACATATTTTAAAAAATACAAAAGAAGTGTGAAAATCTGAGACATGCACGTCTCTGGTCTCAACTATCAACCCCTGCGGCCTTTTTTACCCTGTTAAACAGAGAAAACAAATTTTTTTTCTTTGTGTATGTGGACACAAACGAGTCTCTATGAGACCTGTTACTTCCACTGCTGACTCCTGTTTTGCAGGTAAAGAAGATACAGGCTAAGAAGGCCTCGCTGTTTTTCGACGAGAGCTCAGTGTTTAAAGCTTCCTATTGGAGGAGAAACCCTGAAAGACTTGTTCAGATTAAATAAAGTATAAAGATGGATTCAAATTACAGGCAGAACACTTGGATAAACAGGAAGATGATCTGAAACTCGACACGTTTAGTAATTTTGAGGATTTTGAGTTTGGGTGCTCTGTGGTGAAATACTCCTAAAACAAAGAGAGGAAAGGGGGTGGACGGTGGGTGGGTGATTTGGGGGCGGTCTTTACCATTCTGCATGTAAGCACTAGTGTGTGTTTGTGGTGGTACATTTAATCCTCCATCTGGTTGCGGTTAGATGAAAGAGACCAAGCTCGTCCGCAGGCTGATTCTCACAGTTTCTGCTTTTTAGTCCACGACGGCTGCAGATACAGTCTGGGAGTACATGTATGTTCTTATAGAATTGACTGGCACATTATCCAACATCAGGAATATGACAAATGAGCAGCTTCCTATAGCAGGTCTCCAGATGTGCACTGACAAATGCTGTTAATGAGAAAATAAACTGGTGTTTCTGCTCATCCCGTCACTCTGCCAAAGTTTTCCACAATCCTGCTCGTACTTGAGCTTATCCAGGTTTTGGCTGTAAAGATCTTTTATGTTTTACGTTAAATTAGGGTCAAGAAAAACTTTATTAGTGCTGGTGTGAAATCAGGTTTTTACAACAACATCTGATAAAAACACAAGCAGGAAGCGCACAACATCAACAGGATGTTGTCAGGGTGAGGAACAGGATGAGGAGTATATCTCTGTGTTTTCCCCTCACACTCTGTCCAGCAGACAGTGTATTTACAGTAGATGAATAAATGAAGTCAGACATGTAATCATGTTGAATGTTTGAGTGAAAACACACAAACCAAGGTTAGAGCTCCGAGACACACCCGACATTTACGCCTCTGACATCGACTCGCCCGCCAGGCAGCCGGTAGGGCCGGGAGGAGTTTTGTGTCAGCGTGGACGTGATCGTCGGCATACGGTCCAAGCATGCAGGATGCAACTGATGGAAGAAGAAAAAAAAACTTGTTTATAGCCGCCAGATAAAGCCACTGTGTCATTTCCTTCTTCTTGTGCATCCTTCATGTCTGCCCTCACCTGTGAGATATATTATAATATTACACTATAAATAACCTGAGATGGTTTGAGGACAAAGCTATCGCTTCTCTTTCTGCAGATGATGTTTTCTCAGAGGTCAGTGACCCTTCCTGGATGGCCAGACTCTCCCTCCCACTCACCAGCGATTACCATGACAACGTGTTTGTCCCCAACAGCCCTCCATCCCCCGAAAGTGAGACCCTTCCTCGGGATGGCCTGGAATCTTCATCCTTCTCCACGTTTGGTAAAGTTTGCATTTAAATTTATTTTACTCTTTTTTTTCCCTCAAGTTGAAATATTATCCTGAAAATAAAAAGATAATAGTTGATTATCATTGAAGATCGTGTTGATCATGTTCACTTGAACCAGAAGCGGGATTTATAAAAAGACGAACAGAAATCTGGAGTTTCTGACTCTTTGTGTTCTCCTCAGGTAAAACCCCAGAGAAGGACGGCCCACTGGGCGGAGCTCTGCTATCTGAGGTGAGCACGCTGTTCGAGATGCTGATGACGCAGAAGGCCGATGCCCACCCCGGCCCTCGGCCTGACGTCCTGTACCGGCTGTCGGCGGCGTACCGTCGCTCTCTGGGCCTGGACGGTGGAGCCGCTGGCAACGCAGCCAAAAACTCTGCGAGATCTGGGCCTTCCGCACCCTCAGGACTTTGTCAATAACCGTAGCATGTGTTCACTGAAGACTGGAACAGACTGGCAACTGTGCAACAGACAGTGTTTTTCAGGTGTCTGTTTTTGTGGAGGATTTTAGAGGCATTCAGTCACAGAAACATAATTCAGGCATGTGCAACAGTAAATAACACCACAGTGGATCTGTGATGGATTTAATTAACATACACTCGGCCCTCACACTCCCCTCAGCCAGCAGCACTCTTCCCTTTCCTCTGCTTGACTAGTTTGTGCACTTAACCATCTCCCACTGGCTGGAAATGAGCTTATTTATTTTACAAACCAGACTGAAGACAGCACCACAAAGATAACACGTTAATCAGAGTAAAATACATTTATCCTATAAGCATGTTTAAAGCATTGCCAGAGACCAGAGAAATTACATGAAATAAATATTACATTTTTTGTTTTAATGAAATCATCATATGGTGGGACAACCTCCATGATTCTAGTTCCCAGTTCTGTACAGTACAACTATAATGAGCTGCCAGGATGTTAAAAGAAAACAATACTAGGAAATGTAACTCAGGAAATAAACTACCTCTCTGATGCTAAACACAACCACAAACTACAGACAAGAGGAGCAGGAAGACAGAGCCTCCAACATTTGAAATCATATATAGGTGCAGCTTCGCCTCAGTCCTCTCTGCCCTATAATGAACGTGGATTCAGGACTTTATGTTTTCACCAGTTTACCAGTCACCAGTTTCCACTTCACATTCTTCCTCTACAGGCTGCACTATTGGACACAACATCATGCTGATGTGCAGTTTTTAAGATAAAATATAGACGTTATGCTTGGGGTCAGGGTTTAGACAGGTGCACAGACTGAAGATCAGCTCAGATTTTGTTCAACTGGTGCTACAGTATCAGATTTTTTCAAAAATTCACCCGTGCGTTGTGATGTCAGGTTTTAAAATACGTGCAGGGAAAACACAGCCAAAGTGGACCTGAAGACTTCAGCATCTCCATTGTCCTTAACTCGGACACAGGCAGTAACCTGATGACCTCCTTCTGTCAGGACCTAATAAACCCTGTTGTTGTTCAGGGTTTGGCTGGCAGAAGGCGAACCAGTGACTGGGAGGAAATGTCGCTTTGTCCTTTTGTTTTTCCTCAAGAATGAACTAAACATCACGCTGAATGTCAGACTGAACTTCCTCCTCAAAGTAAGCCAGCAAACTGCTTCAGTCCTTTAACCTCTGGCTTAAAACGCTTCTGAAAGTTGTCTCACTATGTAGCAGATTTTATCCATTTAACAGCCAGCACTGTGTATATAGTTTTACTTTTGTAATATGAACTTTTTCAATAAAATGTGCATCATATTTAAACTTGTGGATCTTTATGAACACAACCTCTATGTGCACTTAAGAGCTTCACTGTTCTTTGTATATTTTCAGGTCGTTCCTTTGCACAATTGTTTACACTCATCCAGCTGTTCAAACATCTGCTTCCATTAAGCAGATTTTCTTCATTTTTTATTTAAGACGATGATGATTACTACACACTAAAGCCACCACGCAAACAGTCTGTGTGGACTTTGATTGCTCAGATGTTTTCTTTGTGCAGAGCACCCTCTGCAGCCTCAAAGAAACAGTTACACTGCGTGATGGTAAAAAAAAAAGAAAAAAAGTCATGCCAGCTCCTCCTGCAGAAAGCAACAGAAATGATTTTCTGATCAAAACAGTGTTCCTGCATTAAAAATAAATTCAAGGCCAGACCAGTGATGTCAGAAGGGTCAAGGAGGCTGTTGTGTTGGTTCAGAGACAGCATCAAACTCTATGCTGTGATTAGTCCTGAAAAAGCAAGAAACACAGGAAAAGTAACGGAAGTTTAAAAAGATGAGTGACAGAGAACACCGAGTCCACAGATCTCAGGCTCACAGGGAGTGAGCTGAGCTCGCCAAATAGTAACTCAATATACTCACATTACACATGCATCACAGATCAGATAGTTAAGGTTATAATATGTAATGGAAACTTACAGGGATGTGGGCAAAAGTTTCACCTCCACTGCGCACTTGTAGGAAATTAGCTGCGCATAACAAACTTCCCAAGTACCAACTGTGGCCACAAGAGGGTGCCAAATCATACAACACAAAGGCATATTAACACATTAAAGTTATAACAACACACTCATCCTGATCTATATGTGCAACCTCGAGGTCACGTGTAAAGTTTGTATTTATGGGGCAGCTAAAAAGTGAAGCAGCTGCAGGTGAGGCTGGAGGAATCAGCTGATGCAATTCGTGAGAAAGTGGGGCAGGTGGAAGCACCTGTTCTGAGATCAGCAGGGTCAGTGAAAAAACAACCAAAACAGACTAATGCTTCAGCACAGTCCTGCTTCACCAAGTAACACTCACACACTGAAAGTTCACCGTCAGCCAGTTACAGGCCTTTACATTGTCACGCAGAAGAACACAAAAGAATAAAAAGTTTAAAACATAAACTAAAATGGATCAATCTGTTGACAGAATAAACAGCATTGATGCAGTGAGAGATAAATAATGATCCCAAACTGAACAGCTAGCAGCAGAACCCTGATTTAAAGTCTGCTTGGAGCTGTTTGACTTGTTCTTGTTCGTGCCAGTGATTTAATCATAAACCTCCATGAGGAATTCAACTTAGCATTCAAAGTATTTCCTGTGTCTCAGTTCAGATTCTTCCTTTAGTAGTTTTGCAAATACACTGCTAATTTCATTAGCTTATTGCTGATTTACAGCTCTGTGTGCCAGCTGCTGCATTTTGCAAACATTGAATATTTATGATGCCTCTGAACGTTCATATTATTAAAGTTCTCTACAGCAAAGTCAACAGTGTAACTTTGCATAATCACTGAACAAACCCCCCAAATACCCCAACACATCAGTGATTATGAACGTCTGTTGCTTTTTATAGTAGGTAAGCATCTGTGTTACCATCAGTGCTGATGTTGTTCCCGGCCTTTCCGTTGAATGACGAACACACCATCCTACACTGATGGAGTCAAACCTGATAGTTTGGACACGTTCAGTTGTCCAATTAGGAAACATAAGACAGCATTAAACCAGGATAAACTGGAAGTTCCACACAAGCACAGGGAAACATGCAGACTTCCCGGAGAAGGACCCTGTGAACGTCTGAGCCCAGGATCAGCCTGCTGATGTAGACATTTCATCCAGCTCACAGATGGTAAGTTTTATTCCTAAAAATAAGTTTATTTCCTTCTGCAGATGCTCGATGACCAACTGAGAGTGCAACTTCAGTGAGAATATTTGTAAGTGTGAATATTTTGTATGTAGACAGTGACAGCAAAAGACAAAGAAGCAGTTTTTTGATTTTTCTGCAACCTGTTAATGGCTAAAATATTATATTTGCTATATGAATTTTTTGTGAGCTTTTGAGACTTCTACATCATCGGTGTGATTTCTTGCCTTCCTCCAAAGAGTAAATTAATCGCTGAAACCATTTCTAAGAAATAAGCAGCAAAAAAAGAGACAGAAATGCTGGATGTACACATATATGCACATTAATATGTAAATTATTTCTATCTGTTCTTTACATGTTCAATAAACACACACACAATAATAAATTCTAATGATCATGATTATCAATTCATGATGATCATTTAGTCTTTACTGAATTGTTCTCTGTGTCCTCCTGACATTTGATGCAAACTTAAAGGTCTTAAATTTCTTCTTTAATTCAATTTTGTCTAATGATTCTTTTTTTAGGAGAAGTTTCAGATATTAAAAATGTTAGATATTTTAATGTGGTTCATTTTGTCTATTTTTCTGTGAATGATTATAAAACTTTGAAAAGTGTTCACTGATTTGTCTCAGTAACTTCTGTTCACTAG
The DNA here is from genome assembly GCF_041146795.1 of Maylandia zebra. Taxonomy (NCBI): domain Eukaryota; kingdom Metazoa; phylum Chordata; class Actinopteri; order Cichliformes; family Cichlidae; genus Maylandia; species Maylandia zebra. The sequence continues at coordinate 22,953,939 of NC_135168.1, read as the reverse complement.
TTTCTTTAGTATTTGGATGTCGCTGTAACGCGCAGTAAGCAAAAGTCTGCAGGACTTCATTTTGTTCTGTAGCCACTTCAAAATCTCACTGGGCTCAGGAGAGACTTTTATTGCGCTCCAGGCTTTTATAGTGATCTGAATTTAAACGAAATATTAATTTAAAAGACAAACTGGTTCAGTTTAGATTTACTGAACAACAAGAACAAAAACAGCAAAGCAAACAGTTTCCCCCCAAACCACCAGGATTAGGATCGGTGGCCCTGTGGTAGGAAATAGATCTGGAAGCTGCTAATGCGCACTTTGCTATTAAAGCGTGCCACCTGTGATTTACTGAATGCGAGAGAAACCAAAAATCCAATAAAAACTCGATTACAACAACACTTTATTTGTAAGCTCCAATAATACGAGCAGAGTATAAACTCATTTCTGGCAGAAATACGAGCATGTTTGGAAGCAGAGTGAATCCCAAAAGGACGACGAGTAGATTCACCTGCTGCAGAATAAAACACAGCCAGCCGGTCCTCTGTGAAAATATATAAAGAAATGATAAATAAAAGCAGCGGCAGAAACAGCATTAAAACAACAGGTGTTTAATTTTGCTGCAGTCATCTTGGATGATGAAAGAGCCGGAATATCATTTAAAGCTACAGAAACGAACTGTTGTTTGTGCTGAAGGGAAATGACAAAGGAGATTCATTTTCAAGCTGATGGACGTAATCGTTCACAGATATCTGCCAATCATGTTCATTTATTTCTCTGCCTCTTTGGCCCACAGCAAGATCAATTGATTGATTAAGATTGATCAAAAAGTAACATTTAAAGTCATAAAAGTAGAAAAAATGCAGTCTCCTGAATCTAAACTGGCAGCTGATTCTACAGAAGAAGAGCCTGAAAGCTGAAGACTCTCAATCTAGTTTGACTTTTGGAAACTATGAGAGTGACGTGCTCTGTTAGAACAAAATGATGCTGTGAGGTCTCTAAGATTTTAACCCAGTGAAGAGTTGACGAAGGAGTTTTTAGGACAAGCTGATAATAATGCATTGCAAAGTCCAGCAGAACCAACACATGCATGAACTAGTGTTTCAGCATCACTGCTTGCTGGTCCGATATGGTAAAAATGGTAAATGGCCTGTATTTGTATAGCGCTTTACTAGTCCCTAAGGACCCCAAAGCGCTTTATACGTTCAGTCATCCGCACACATTCACACACACATTCACACACACATTCACACACTGGTGATGGCAAGCTACATCGTAGCCACAGCCACCCTGGGGCGCACTGACAGAGGCGAGGCTGCCGGACACTGGCGAAACCGGGCCCTCTGACCACCACCAGTAGGCAACGGGTGAAGTAAACTAAATTATAAAATCTGTTAAGTAGATTTCAGGTGACATGTCCATGATAATTTTGAGTAATTAGAAATAAATACAGGTAAAGTTTGGGGATATTTGATCAAATTTATTGTGATTAATTTTAGGGTGAAGTTGAAAGTTGTTGTGACGTATGTTTGAAGTTGGTGTGTTATGTGTGTGTTACGTCAGCCAAGAAAAGAAATTAGATTAAGAAATTTGGTCAACTGGCGGTTAGAGTCCACAGTGATGCTTCCAGAATTATTTAAAGTACTTAGGACGGGAAGTTGGACTTCCTAGGGGTGCAAAATGTTCTGAGGGTTATGCCTCCACTCTGTTCCGGACGTGGAACATTGTCCTTGGGCGAGAGGGTTAATTCAGTTGACAACTGCGAGCACTGGGGACGCTCGTTAATAGCTAGTGGTCAAACACCACTTTTCTTGCACTGTTTGACCGACAGGGGCGGGGCCCCTGGGTGTGACCATTTTAAACGTGGCTCACATGTAAGCTTTACGGAAAGCTTCAGGCGCCAGCAGGACGCTGGGTGTTCATGAGGTGGAGCTTCTTGTCAAGCTGCGGGAAGCGCTTATAGATTAAGATAGGACTTAGTAATCAGGCCACTGTCCCGGACAGATAACGGCTACAATTGACCAGCAAGGTGGGCGAACCTGGGCTTAGATGCTTTTAAATTAGTCAAAACGATAGGATGACTAGTACTAGAGGAAGATGAAGTGAAGATGTGAATATGGTAATGGAAATAATTTATCTTGGCGGTTACTGGCAGTCTTTTGTTATATATAAATGTGTTAATGTATAAATGAAGGGTAAAATTGTCATTTGGAATGAATGATTAAAGGTGAACATTGTTTTGAGAGAAAAGTGTGTGTGAGATGACGAAGTTCAGGGAAGTGTGTAAAATGTTGATGAAAGTATTGCGTGGATGATGCTTCAAAACTGAGCTGAAAGAATGGTGATATGTGTGGAAAATTGTTAATTGTCCTGATGTCTGAAAGAGCTTTGCTGAGCACGTTGAAGATTGTGACGTGAATGCTTGCAAAACCAAAGAGCTTAGTATATTTAAAAGTGTGTGTGTGTGTGCGTGAAATAAGGGTGCATTGTTTTTAGATCAAGACTCAGCAGAATTACAGAGGGTTTATAGACTGTAAATACAAAAAGAAAAAAAAAAACAAGAGTTCGATTAGCCTGTAGAAACAGGAAAGAGAGAAACAGAAAAATATGAGTCTGTGTTGCTGTGTGTGTGTGACAGGAAGCAGTGTGTGAGATAGGAACATTGCATGCCCATAAAAAGAAACTGGCTGGTGTGTGAACTGTCCAGAGAGAGAGAGACGAGTTAAAATCTAGGCAGATGAAGCTAATGGATGTATTAAGAACAAGTGATCAAATTATATTAATTGAATGTTTTAGTGTTAATACAGGTGGACTCTTCTCAACCTGAAAATGTGAGTACAGCGGCAAAATGATAGATTAACAGAATTGGGATGAAAACAGGCCAGGCTTTGGCTTAAAATTTGACAGCTTCACCTCTCATTGTCTCCTTATCCTGAGAAGAAGCTTAAAGGACAGTCAATCTCCTGATGAAGACAGAAGACAGACAGAACACAGTGTACTTGAAGAATTAACAGCAGGCAAGGCCCCACAGGAAACTGTGAGAACAGTGAGCGGTGAACCTGGACATTATATAGTGAATGCATATGGGAAAATTGGATTGAAGGCTGAACTTATGCAGGTTTAGAAATTTTCACCACATCACAACAATGAGGTTAAAAAGCTAGACAACACACATATAGAAATGGTTACATGTGAAATTAGTTTTGGGGAGAAGCAGAATTGAGATAGTTTGAATCCACAGCTCAGTGCAAAGAGGCATGAGTTAAACCTGATTATAAAATACATATGCAATGAAGAAGCAGCTTACACTCCATTAACATGATCACATAACATGAACGCAAGGAAGAACACGCTTACATTTATCAAGGTGAATACATGAAATAAATTGGTATTTTTGGCCGGAGAGAGAGAGAGAAGTGGGTTGTTTAAGCACTGATTATAATAATGAAAGTGTCTAAGTTTGTCATTTTTAGGTCCATTTGGATCAATTTTCTACATGCGACGGTCGGTTATTGGTTAACATCACTGGAAACATTCAGGCCTGGTTGTTTACAGCGCCATGCATCACTAAACCTGACAAGAGAGCTCTAACTCCTGGCTGAAGATAAGGAATGCTGTTATTTAAGGTGGGAAATCAAAATTTGGGTTAGCAAACTTGGGAAAGAAAAAACTGACTGCTTAAGTGGGAAAATTGTGAAGGAGTCTGAAACACCGCAAAAAGAAACATATACAAAATCACACACACAAACAGAAAATGCATTAACCTTACAAATACAAGAGAGCTCATGAAGATTAGACAGCATGTTGAGCATGGGAGTCTGTTTATTAGTGTTAAAATAGTGTGAACACACTTAAACCCTGAAGTTGAGGAATAACGCGGGAAAGTTTCATGACAAGAGAGTGACGTTGGTGAAAATGAAAAAGTGATTAAAAGCTTAAAGTAGTTTTAAAATAGTGAATTGGAAGTGTTCTTGTGTCGATTGAGCAAAACAAGTGATTACTCTAGGAAGAAAATAAAATAATTTAATAATGTTGTAAGATTTAAATATGTCTTCCTCTTGTCACGGTAACGTCTTGTGATATGACTCAGTATGCAAATTAGCTGAAATGAGTGGTGAGAAAGAAGCTTCCTGTGTGGCTGTGTGACTGAGGCTTTGAATGGAGGAAACATAGCAGAGACTGAGAAGAATTAGTTGGTGAAATATAATATAATGGTAAAGTACCAGGATAATTAAATAAGGTGGTCAGGTCTGTTCAGAGGTGCAGAGTTGGACAAGAAAGTTATAATTTAGTGATGACACATTGTTATAACGGGTTTATATGTTATGCTAAATCTAAGTATGTTAAAGTGCTTAAAGGGGATTGTGTATTTAGCAGGTGAAATTATGTCAGAAAATGAACAGAGGGAGTGAGTTTAAGTCTGATTTCAGACTATGTAAGTATTAGTTAAACCAAGAGTAGGGCAAAACTTTTGTGGCCCTGAAGTTCTAACCTCCATAACATATTGATAGATAAATAAGAAAGAATTTTGTGTTTAAGATCTTTGGGGTTGTTGTTTGAGTGATGGGTGGATTGTGTCAGTTAGGTTTGGGTTGTTTTCTTATTTTAACAGAGGGAGTTTTAGTAAACATGGACATGTCTAGAATTGGGCCCATTATTTTTGTAACAGTGCACTTAGAGAAAACCTGTCAGGTGATTATGTGTCGTGTTTTGATGAGCTAATAATCAGCTCTCTTTTTTCTCATTTTTTGTAAGCAGGCCTGCAAGATTGAATTAACAGCGCTGAAAACTTTTTTTCGGGAGAGCAAATATAAGGTGACCTTTTCCAGATTACAACTGGCTGAGGAGAAGGCCACCTGTGGGAACCTGGGAGTTCCTGTCTAAAAGGATTGCAGCGTGTCAATCCAGACCAAAAATGATAGATAAGTGTTTTTATTTTGAGTGACTGTGTGTGAATGAGTGAATGAGGGTGAGCATGAATAAAGGGGGACAAACAATTGACTAGGTTGGGGAGAGAAAGGGGATGCTTTGCAGACTTAATGTTTTGGCTGCTGATTTTGGGTTGCTGAGGTTTGCTTTAAGAAAATTCTGTTTTATTGACTGGGTTTAGATTATGGTACTAGATTATATTGTTGGGAAAATGCCAAATGCTAAAGGGGAGAAACTTTTTGATATAACTCATGCCATTAACAAAATAGGCCACTGTAGAAGTCAATTAAAGTTTATAGAGGAAAATAACTAAAACAAAAGTAATATTTATGAGTCACATAGGAGATTGCTAGACTTTTCATATAAAATGCAGTTATAGAATAACAAACACTTGACGAAGTGACCAAGGTTTTTTCCTTTAAAACAGGAGCAAAGTAAGGAAAGGACATATATTTAGGTTAAGTCTGGTAAAGTATAATTAGAATGTACCGTTACATTAAGAGGAGCAAAATGAAATCAAAATATGATGTATCAAGAACATGTTATAACACATGAAATGTGAGTTTTAAAATGAAGTTAGTGTTAACACACAGGTGTTGTTTCTAGGCAGGTTTGAATGGAGCCAGTGGTGTAAAAGGTTTAACATGATGATTAGACTGATCTTATTCCTACAGGTTTGGAGGTCTGGGGCAAATATACCCTAGAGGAGAATTGCTGAGAGTTTTAGAGAAATGATGTGACTAAGCTTTTCCTGTCATTTTTATAAGGGGTGGTGAAGTATTTTCAGTATTTTCAGTTTTAGTAGCTGGCTTTAGCGCATTTGACACATGAGATGTGCCAAGAAGGGGTGATTTTGGGTTTAATTTGAAATAAGGGGCTTTATCAAGGGAGCTTGATAATTTAGCTATGATAAAACTTACTCATAAGTAATTGCTTCTACGCTTAAACTTAATTGATTGAAAATGCTCGTTTGTTTTCCCTTTGATTTTTTAGTAGAATGTGGGGGGTCAATGTAAAAACAAAATGTTTCTAGATATAGATAACATGAAGGTTTATTTGTAGGTGAGAGTTAAGACACATTTTGCGTGGAAACTTTTGCACTTGCAAGAGTTTTTTTTTTAACCCTTTAAGACCTACCAAGGCCGCCAGAGCTTACTTTATATTTTTACATGCTGTAATGCCATTTTTGGGAGCATTTCAAGTTGCTATACATCAATACAACTGTTATAGCCCATATTTTAATAATATGTATGCATTAAGTCCATAGTAACTACATAAATTGCAAAAAAGTGCAATAAACTACAAAAAAATTGAAAATCTTTTTTTTTTTTTTTACATATATTTCTACTTGGAGAAATTTAAGAGGTTTATCCCTCAAAACTTTAAATACAAAAAAGTTGCAAAAAATAGTTTCCCACCACAGGAAATTTATTTTGAGTGTCTTCATAGTTTTCATAGTAGTTCATAGTTTTGAAATACACCAATTTTTATATACTGCAGGAAAAACGAAAAACAATCCTATGATGCAAATTTGCGAAGAAAACAGCATGTGCATCAAAATAAAGATCATTTTTTAAAGTAAAAAGACCACTTTTGAGCCGTGTCTTTCTTGGCCCTAAAGAATCCAAAAGAACTGGAATTTAATACTAGCCAGCAACAGCTCTCGTCACTCCACTTGTTATTGCTCTCGCCGGCTCCCTGCAGCTGTCCACATCAAGTTCAAGGCACTAATGTTTGCCTACAAAGTGGCCACTAGCGCAGCACCCATCTACCTGAATTACCTCATTCAGATTTATGAGCTTTCACTACAGTCTGCTGAAGAACAATGACCTGAGGTCAGTGCGAGGCATGAAGTTTCAATCCGATTCTCCACAGTCAGCAGAATCGCCTACAAAGTAGTTACTCCCCTTATATGCTATTTACTCCCATACACGAATGACTGTACAAAAGTTGTGGGTGCTTTAGGTGTTTAGAGTCTTATTTATGAAGTCAGCATGGTGTCTGATCATCATACAGCACCGAGTGGCTGAACAGGTGCTGTACTGAATGTATGAATGCGACGGTGTCTTTACCGGTAAGTCGTGTTTTCAAAGGAAAAAAAAGGAATTTCCCGTGTTGCTTGCAACCTTGAGGTACTTGTATCAGGTTGATCTTGGAGGCTGGGTGTAGAGGCATTTATTTTCAAAGGCTTCTCTGTCAGCTACTGTCGCTTTGATTGGATCTCATTTGTAATTTACTGTGAACAAAAGCCAAATGAATACATGTAAATGGAAGATGTAAAGAGTGCGGTCAGGGCGAGGAAGGAGTTGCGGCAGCCGTCACTTCAAGGGTAAGATAACGAGCACTTTCTACATGCTTCAGTTCCAACACTAAACAACTTATACTGTATACCCTGTGTCAGAGGGAGCAGATAAGCAAAAATGAAAAGCTAACCTCGCTTTGATGTGACGATTTTATGGTAAAGGCTACATTTGTTTTACTGCAAGAAGAAAACTCAACAGTCAGAGATCTGATTTTGAGATGATTCAGTCTCATGTAGTTCCAGATGAATGCAGTTAGTAGAAATCTTTTCACAGTCTTGATTTGTGTCACTGAGGTAATGGTGTTTGATTTGGAGACAGTGGCTGTGACACAAAGCTGAAGATGCTCAGATGTTCATAGGGAGTCCATCAGAGGGACAGCTCAGAGTCAGAGATGGTTTGGATCTGTGCAGAGGAGGGAGGGGGGATATACTGTACTGGATAAACGATTAAGGAGGAAAAGAGGAAGATCTCAGAGAAAGTATACGGATGTAGTAAAGTGAGACATGCACAGGGTTGGAGTGACAGTGGAGGATGGTGGGATAGGAGGAGATGGAGAAAGATGATCCACTGTGGGAGTAGCTACAGAGGAAGGTAAAAGTCTGTTATTAAGCATGTGACACTACAGCGTTTCACAGGTGTGACGGGTTTTGTTTTTAGCTTGGGTTTCAAACAATGAAGTGCTAATACGAAGCATCTGAGCTTTAAATCTAAACTCTGAATGTTCATTTTGCTTCTCCCGCTCATGTTTCCATGAAAACAGCACGTTTCAGTATCGACAGAAGAAAAGACACAATTACTGTTCATGCCTCTGATGGTTCATTTCTCCATTGAAATTGCTCACAATGAAACCATTAGAACACTTCAACCTTTGTCTGTGACCATACTCATCAATAACAGGAAATATCTGTATGAAAGCAGCCCTTTTAGTCATTTGTGTCTGAGCTGGCTCTTGATATGTCTCAGTCCAGGTCAGGGTCAGTATCTGAGCCAATTTTGAAAAGCTGTTGTTCAAAAAAACCTTCACACCAACTTCAAATTATTGCTGCCAGAGAGGCTCATGTGAACACGATGAGTATCAGATCCATTTCTAATACAATAACAAAAAAAAAACATGCAATCTCTTTTATTCTTCAGTCACCTTTCTCACTCACTATGTGCTAATAGACTTCCCGTCTTCGTTCTCTCACCCCAGCCCGTCGCGGCTAGTGGCCGCCCCTCCCTGAGCCCGGTTCTTTCTGTTAAAAAGGAGTTTTTCCTTCCCAATGTCACCACAGTGCTTGCTCATAGGGTGTCATATGATTGTTGGGTTTTTCTCTGCATGTATTGTAGTGGGGTCTACCTTACAACATAAAGCACCTTGAGATGACTGTTGTTGTGATTTGGTGCTTATGTATAAATAAAACTGAATTGAATTTTATATTAATATAATTCGGACAAAATGTCCAACAGGGGCTGTGTGGATGTAAGAAGTAAATATAAAGACAGGCAAAGACAATGCACAAGACGGGGTAGTGACATAATCGTGACTTCATTCGATTCATTTGTTTTACCATCATTTCAGGGTCGTGGTGTGGCTGGGGCCTATCCCAGCTGCCAAAGGTGTGCTACACTTTGGACTGGCTGCCCACTTATTGAGGGTGGGCTGCCAATTTAATTATTATTTATTAAAACAGTGACAAGGGCAGACATTTACACCTACAGTCATTTTGGAAACACCAATTAACCCAACATGGATGTCTTTGAACAGCTGTAGAACCTGCAGGAGAACCTGCAAACTTGGTGCCTGGCCATGTTCACACACAGACCATTGGAAGCGGCGAGGAACAGAGCTGACATGATGATGATACAGCATGGGCTGGGCTAGAGCAGGTAACTGTGGGCGGGATGAAGGATTAACAACACGCCCTACAGCCTGTTGGATGTGCTGAAGGGTTTGAGCTGAGCTGAGTGTGACTGCCTGATCTTATGCTGTGATAGATTTATTAATTATTACCAATGAGTCATATTATTATTATGACTCATTGATTCAGAACTGATAATAACAAGTAAAAACAGGCAAAAAAAAGTTCATCTCTTCAACTATCACCAACTTGTCATCAGCAACCACACCCAACCCTCTAACCGCTAAAACCAAGCAGTGCTTTGCTCTGTGGCGCTGTTAGCGTAGCATACTTCTATAAATGTGCATATGATTACGAGTATGAATATTTCTGCTACACGTTAACATCTGCTGCTCTGACACGTTTTTTGTAAACATACTACATAACACAGTGAAACTATTTTGTATTATCTAACTCTTCCACGCTGTTAAAACTGCCGGGGGCTTTTGGCCTCCAGGCTTGCCGTAGGCAGCTGCTTTGAGCTGTCTTTTGCTGTTTTGTCTTCACGCTCACGTCTTCCAAAAAACTCGGTTACTTGTGTGCAGCTTGGGCATGAGTTATTGATTATTTTGGCAAAAACTCCTGCCAAGCGGACTAAAAGTGGAATAAAAAAGAAAAGATAAAAAGCCTTTGTTGGGCTGTTCTCTTCACTTGCTGTAATTCACCTTAAGTTTACAACCTTGAGCTGCAGGAAAGGGTATTTATGGTGCTTTCTTTTACAGATTCTCATTTCTTTATTCAGACAGGGCAGGATGACTAATGAGTCATTTTACTTTATATCTTAAGTTTGGTGAACGGTTGTTTACAGTTCAGTAAGGTTAATTCATTTTTATGTACAGACCAAAGAATTTCTCAGCCTCATTTTTGATCTTGTATCTAAGGACGAACCAAACAGATGCTGGTAAAGCTTTGCTTGAATCAGGAATCTTTTTTTAAAAATATACACTTTATGTGCAAATGCGCAAAACTCTACCCAAAAAGCAGTTTAGCTTTACATCCTCACAACGCTGCTAAAATGTAATGTGGTCCAATGGCAGCCACATTTGAAATGTTTGACAGTATATTATCCAAGTTTACAATAATAGCTGTTTATTTTCATTAAAGACAAAAAAACATATATATTTTTAAAGCATCATAGAACCCAACGGGAATTCTGCAAACAAATGTAAATGGATCAAAACATGATTTCATTCTTGTGAGGTTAGCGGCCTTTTCTTCGAGTGACAATGATGGCAGAATTACAAGGACACTCTAACAGGCTAAAAACAAAGAGTATTAGTAAATAAGTCATCTATCAGTTTAGTCTTAAAATACCAGGGTTTTATATTTCCTGTCCCTCTGAAACACATCTCACCTATGACAAGCTGCTATCATCAGTAAGAGCCTATGAGTGTGTGTGTTCAGTGAAAAAAACACTGTCTACGTTGCGAGAGGAGGAAGATGCTGGTCAGTGTGATGCAGTGGCTACAGGAAACACTGGAGGGCAGCAGCAGCCTGCGAATGAGCAGGAGTGAACAAACCTGGAGGAGACGGGTGAAAAATGTACAGATTCTCCCAGAATGACTGAAGGATTTCAGAGGGAACGGCCCCAGTTACACATGACAGCTCAATAATCAATCACCCAGAAAATAAAGATGCATCCAAAAATATCATAACATATTGGAGAGACACAACAGGGTGGAGTATTTCTGTTAACGCAGCAGCTGCAAAGCTGTCACCATAAACCACCAACTACACGCAGCAGCTACACACTCCGTCAGCAAAGTCTTTAAAAAAGGTGGCATTTTAATAACACAATCCTCTCAGATGTTACTGTCAGCTCCCTGCTGAGGCCTGAACAGGGCAGGGCTGTTTACAGCTGTTACCATGGGAACCAGCCTGGACACGAACACACGGTTTGGCTTGGATTTTCCAGTATCGATAAAAAATGTATTTTCTAACATTAATTGGTCACAGTTTACATGTCTGCTGCATTTTTAGGAGAGTTTCTCACTGTCTGAACGTTCTCACTATGCATGTGGCTTCTCAACAACAATCCTCTAACTTTAGGCCTCAGTAATCCCTAAAACAAAATACAATCACACTTATGAGATTCAACATTTCACTGCAATATCACTGCACACATTGATTAAAAGAAATCCTTCAAAGTTTTCATCATCATCAACCTACAACTCCAAATTTTAAGTTTGTATATTTGTATCCAGCTGGTGGAGAAACTAACCGGCTCCAGGACCTAAGCGATAAAAAACGCACAGAGCAAGACGATATCCTAAAACTGCACGGTCCAAAAGGTGTAGGACTCAACAACACTGGAGAGGTTACATAAAAAATTCAATATGACAGAATTACTGTGAAATGGAAGAAATTCTGTTGCTGCGTGAGGTTAGAGTCTGAAGATCTTTTTGGAAAGATTAACATGAAATTACCTCAAAACTCTGGATCAGTTCAGCAGCTACAGAACAGCAGACTCAGCTAAAGCAGCAAAAGTACTCCAGCGTCCTCCAGCGTGTTCTCATCCCAGCGACTAACACGCTTCCCTTCTGTTGGACGGTGCTAATGTATCAGAGGTCTACACCAGGTGTCCTTTGGATGTGAAGCTTTGACCCTCCGGTCACCACAGTATTGGAAATCATTTGATAAAGGAGCTGAATTATCTGCATTTGGAAGTTGGAAAGGTGTTTGTGTTAGAAACTGTCTGGTTATGTTTAAAAACAAGAATAAGGAAGTGAAGTAAAGGAGGACACGCACACGGTTGGTGTGACGGAGAGGATGTAAGGATAGGGAGATGGAGGCAGACAATCCACTACAGTAACAAGTTGAAAGAAGAAGAAGAAGAGCAAAAGTTTGTGGTTTTGGTCAAATGGTGGTAGAAAAATGCTGGATGTTCAAAAATGACACTTAAACATTGCATTAAATGTGATTCCAGGGGTTCTTTACAAGCATCCTAATGTGATCAGCTGGGAGAGACTCACCTGTTTGAACACCATCAGGCACTGGGCCAGAATCCCAGATGGTGACGCGGCTCCTGGTCTACATTGGATTTTTATTCTGGAACGTCATTACAAACTATAAAATACAAGTGAAACAAGTAGTTCTATTATTTTACGACAAAACTTCACTGAGTTGTTATTAGTGAAAAAAGTAAATGACCTTCCGCAGCGAGAAAAAGGACAAGGCTCGGAGTCAGTTGGCTCGGCCAGCGGTTACGCTCACTGCCAGGTAAAATCAGCGTGTTTGACAGGTGGCTGAGGGACAGCGCACAGCAAACAAACAAACAGCCAGACGCACATGGAGCTGAGGAGAATGTCCAACTGCAGGGACAGATGCAAACGATTCAGTTCCTGGAACAGCGCTAATGCTAACGGCTGCTACGCTCCACAGATCTGCTGTTAGCTTCTCTGTTTATCTGAACAGCTGCTCAGAGATGAGCACGTAAGTGTCCCTTCAGCTGGAGACAGTCATGGTGCCTTCCATGCCTTCCATCCATCTTCTTAACCATCCATTCTGGTCTTTCTTACATGCCCGTTTACGCCATTTCAGGATTTTGAACATCGTTTTTAGAGCTGAATCAGAGTAATTAGAGTAGTTAATCGTGGAGATATTTCTGGTTTCCCGATATTTCTTGCACTGAAGGTTTTCTCCGTGTTTGGTTGTAAATCTTGTTGATTGTAGGGAGGGGGTGGAGCCTCATTTCTCCAACTCTAACAACAGAGTTTGAGAGTAAAACGTTTAAATAATTTGCACGAGCGTATTTATCGGAAAAATTTATCAGAAGCATGCTGTCATTTTTATCTTTATTACTGATTTCCATAACAGTGTTCTGTTATTGTTGCTGTTTGTTTTAGTGCTTATGTTTCAGTTTCTTTTGCAACAAAAGCTTTTAAATAGTCATCTGACCTGAAAAAATGTTTTATGCATGCTGTCAGTGCCAGTATTGTGTCTTTATGTTCATAGAGATGTTTTTTTGCTAGTGCTGCCATCGTTTACCAACTCGGTGTAACAGTTGCTGTTTATAAGAGCAACTTGTTTTGTTCAAGCACAAAATAAATAAATAAATAAATAATAATAAGCTAAAAACAGCTTCGGCACTGAACACAACCCTGAGCTAAAAATGTGTCGTTTATTACCAAAATCGCAGAGACCCTCCTGGGCTTTTATGTGCCATATGGAGCCAAAAACATACACACAGGTTTTTTACTGCTGCCAAATCCTCCACCAGATGATTTCAGTGATAAACACATGCGGCATCAGAGGAGGAACCAATCCAGCTTCATCTGAAATATGTTGTATTCCCGACATAAAAGCTGGCTTAGCGCTTGCTTCGGGACTCCGTTGTGGTCTTTTTGCTGGTTGCAAATAGAGAACTAAAGCTGCAGATAAACCAGATGGAGTCAGAGAAATGAGAAGAATGTAAGCATTACACACAATAAAACTCAAGTTAAACACAGAAGGAGCGAGAGGACGAGGAGATGATGAAATCCTGGCCACCTTGTCTAGCTTGTTGAATTAACATGCTCTTTTTTCCTCCCTATATTCCCGTGTCCACAGAGCAGATAAATGTTTATTTGCTCTCCAGGCCTCAGCAGTGGAGAGAGTATGTAAGAGCCCCATATGGGTTTTTTCAGATGCGAGTTCAGAGGCTGTAAAGCTCTGTGACAGAGCAGACTGTGGTCAAACACCAGCGGCCAGCAGGCAATTTACTCCACACCAAACATTTATTAGACTCTAAGCTGCTGCTGCTGATGGAGGTTTATCTTCCAGGTTCACTTCTCTCTCTCTCTCTGATCCTCTGCTCACTTCCCCTCCTTGAATTGTCTATTTTCATTCGTCCGTGTTTATTTGAAACAGAACTTTTTCGCTCTTAAATCTTCACTTTCATGCTGGACGTACACTGAGCTTAGAGTGTTGTTAGACTTTTTCAGCTAATGACGATTTCTAGGGAGTAAAATGTTCCAGCGTTCATGCACTGACTGATATTTTTATGCTGTTAGTGTGTGTGTGTACTGATACATGCTGTGCTGCATGCAAACAATAGAGGAAGAGCTGCTGGACAATGGGACAGTATTCTTTATGAATTAAATAGAGACTTTTTTCTGTATTATTCTCTGTAGAAAAACTATAAAGGCTGACACTTTAATACCTCACACACATTTAATACCTGATTATTTATGGCAGATACACACTGGCTGTGGGTGCTGTCAGCTGTAGTGGTTCTAATTCTGAAAAAAGACCTTCAGATCATCCTTCGGCTTTTGGATGTTGTGGCCAGTCTTTTTCCAGCCTTGGTACGTTCGTCCTGGCAAATTACTTGTGTGTTTACGGTAGCTGGGTTGAGGCAGCTGAGGGAATGACATAAGATTCACACGTCAGTACTAACGTCTCTCGAGATGCCAATCCTGACTAATCGGTGCTGTGAATATCTTTATGATCTGGAAATGCTTTCAACTGATCTGATATAGAAATGTTACAAAAAACAAACTGCTGATGAGTAACATCTTTATCTGAGGTGTTGTCAGAAAAATTCTCTGGTGTCAAAGACAACACTCTCCACCCCACCACCTGACACTCGACATGCTCCATTATGTTACTGTGACAGCTCAGAAAACCTGAATCTTCTGATTCATATTTATAGACACGGATCCACTTCCAGTTTTTCAGCATTTCTTAACATGATTCCTCATCTGTCCGGTCTCATGCACTGATTTGTGTCCAGGTACACCAGGTGTCCAGGTGTGCATACTCACACAAAGTCAGTCATGGAAAAGCTTCCTCCTTCTTCTACCTGCTTTGCTTTTATATCACCGAGCTGCCAGCTACATAAATGAAAGCCTTAAATAGTGTTGCTAACCCACCTGAGCTTTATGTGACAACATTTAGCTTTAAGCAGCTTGTGTTTTCACTGAATCTTTTCCCCCCTTGGGGCTCACTGCAGCTGTATGCACTCACTTCGGTGCCACAGACCCTCATGCTCAACTTTACCCGGCAGATGCTTTCGCCATCTCTCGAACAGACTACCCTTGAAACTCTCTGCACATGCTGAATTGCAGTCTATGCTCACTGAATCCAAAATGTACTTAAAGCAACATCTGCAGATTCACGTGTTAACGAGGTAAGAACCACTGATTTTGGCAGCCAGCAAACTTTGAAGAGCCTTATTGCTGCAGTTTTATTCACTTAGAAAATGGTAAATTTGATCTTCGCTTTAGGTTTTATTTTGAAAAATTGTATATTTTTTGAGAGGACAGGAGGATAGGATGGAAGTATTTTATTTATTTTTCTCAAGTCGAGGTAAAACTAAGTTAAAGTTATGTACAGCATATCTTCTGTGCATGACTTGGCTCAGATTTCTGTGGAGTAGAGACCTCCAGTTCGTAGCACGATTGCTAATTGCTAGTTGCCATTCCATTGACTAACTGCTTGTATTCAACACGACTTACAAGATGGTAGAACTGAAAAATACAACATCTGGAGTGCTCTGCTTCTCCACTGTTTCATGTTGGATCGCTGCGATGTAGAGGTCAAATGTGCTGCTATCTGGTTAGCAGGCTAACTGCCTCACCAACCCAAAACATCTTTGCTTTTCACATTTGATTTATTGTTTTAGTTAACTGATGCAACTGATATAATGAACTTTCAATAGTACTCTTGTACACCAACCAGAAGCCAGGAGCCAGATAAAATACAACTCAATACTTTGTAACATAACCTTTGTTGGCAATGACAGAGGTCAAACGTTTACTATAGGTCTTTACCAGGTTTGCACACACAGTAGCTGGTATTTTGGCCCATTCCTCCATGCAGATCTTCTCGAGAGCAGTGATGTTTTGGGGCTGTCGCCGAACAACACGGACTTTCAACTCCCGCCACAGATTTTCTATGGGGTTGAGGTCTGGAGACTGGCTAGGCCCCAGGACTTTCAAATGCTTCTTACGGAGCCACTCCTTTGTTGCCCAGGTGGTGTGTTTTGGATCATTGTCATGTTGGAAGACCCATCAGGTGTTTCTTCTAAATGCTTTATATATCTTGGCAAACCGGACAGTATTTTTATTCCTCTGTATCAAACACAGATTGGAAACAGGAAGTGGTTTTCATGCGTGCTTCTAAGTAAAGTTGAAATATATAAAGTAATAATACCTTTCTAATATTTCTGTCTCCTCATTCTGATGATATTAGCTCATTCATCTCTTTATTTGGCGCATGTGACCATGCTTCACAGACAAGCTTCTGTTTTCAGTGTACCATGTAACCCAAACAACATTCTTTGTTTAATTTCATTTTCCAAGATTAAAGACTAATCAACGGCTTCAAGTCTACACCACAAGTTGCACACACATTCTGTAGATATAGATATATACATGAAAACTTGATGTTTTTTAATTTTGTTTAAAAGTTTTTCTTATTTCTCTTGTTATTTTTGAATGTTCAAAATAAATTCTATCTATCTATCTATCTATCTATCTCACAAATAGGGATGGGTATCGTCTAGGTTTTATCCAATACCAGTACCAAACCGGTACTTTTGAAACGGTGCTTAAATGAAGAACACAAACTTCGTCCAAAAACCTCTCATGTTTAGCTGGGTTTTTTTGTAAAAAGATAACAATCTTAGCCTTTTCTGCAGCTACAGTGGGGCAAAAAAGTATTTAGTCAGCCACCGATTGTGCAAGTTCCCCCACCTAAAATGATGACAGAGGTCAGTAATTTGCACCAGAGGTACACTTCAACTGTGAGAGACAGAATGTGAAAAAAAAAAATCCATGAATCCACATGGTAGGATTTGTAAAGAATTTATTCGTAAATCAGGGTGGAAAATAAGTATTTGGTCAATGACAAAAATACAACTCAATACTTTGTAACATAACCTTTGTTGGCAATGACAGAGGTCAAACGTTTACTATAGGTCTTTACCAGGTTTGCACACACAGTAGCTGGTATTTTGGCCCATTCCTCCATGCAGATCTTCTCGAGAGCAGTGATGTTTTGGGGCTGTCGCCGAACAACACGGACTTTCAACTCCCGCCACAGATTTTCTATGGGGTTGAGGTCTGGAGACTGGCTAGGCCCCAGGACTTTCAAATGCTTCTTACGGAGCCACTCCTTTGTTGCCCGGGCGGTGTGTTTTGGATCATTGTCATGTTGGAAGACCCAGCCTCGTCTCATCTTCAAAGTTCTCACTGATGGAAGGAGGTTTTGGCTCAAAATCTCACGATACATGGCCCCATCCATTCTGTCCTTAAGACGGATCAGTCGTCCTGTCCCCTTGGCAGAAAAACAGCCCCATAGCATGATGTTTCCACCCCCATGCTTCACTGTAGGTATGGTGTTCTTGGGATGCATCTCAGTATTCTTCTTCCTCCAAACACGACAAGTTGAGTTTATACCAAAAAGTTCTACTTTGGTTTCATCTGACCACATGACATTCTCCCAATCCTCTGCTGTATCATCCATGTGCTCTCTGGCAAACTTCAGACGGGCCTGGACATGCACTGGCTTCAGCAGCGGAACACGTCTGGCACTGCGGGATTTGGTTCCCTGCCGTTGTAGTGTGTTACTGATGGTGACCTTTGTTACTTTGGTCCCAGCTCTCTGCAGGTCATTCACCAGGTCCCCCCGTGTGGTTCTGGGATCTTTGCTCACCGTTCTCATGATCATTTTGACCCCACGGGATGAGATCTTTCGTGGAGCCCCAGATCGAGGGAGATTATCAGTGGTCTTGTATGTCTTCCATTTTCTGATGATTGCTCCCACAGTTGATTTTTTCACACCAAGCTGCTTGCCTATTGTAGATTCACTCTTCCCAGTCTGGTGCAGGTCTACAATACTTTTCCTGGTGTCCTTCGAAAGCTCTTTGGTCTTGGCCATGGCGGAGTTTGGAGTCTGACTGTTTGAGGCTGTGGACAGGTGTCTTTTATACAGATGATGAGTTCAAACAGGTGCCATTCATACAGGTAACGAGTGGGGGACAGAAAAGCTTCTTACAGAAGATGTTACAGGTCTGTGAGAGCCAGAGATTTTTCTTGTTTGAGGTGACCAAATACTTATTTTCCACCCTAATTTACGAATAAATTCTTTACAAATCCTACCATGTGAATTCATGGATTTTTTTTTCACATTCTGTCTCTCACAGTTGAAGTGTACCTCTGGTGCAAATTACTGACCTCTGTCATCATTTTAAGTGGGGGAACTTGCACAATCGGTGGCTAACTAAATTCTTTTTTGCCCCACTGTATGTATCTGGCTCCTGGCTTCTGGTTGGTGTACAAGAGTACTATTGAAAGTTCATTATATCAGTTGCATCAGTTAACTAAAACAATAAATCAAATGTGAAAAGCAAAGATGTTTTGGGTTGGTGAGGCAGTTAGCCTGCTAACCAGATAGCAGCACATTTGACCTCTACATCGCAGCGATCCAACATGAAACTATCTATCTATCTATCTATCTATCTATCTATCTATCTATCTATCTATCTATCTATCTATCTATCTATCTATCTATCTATCTATCTATCGATCTATCTATCGATCTATCGATCGTATGGGTTTATTCCCAGAGAGGTTTATTCCCATACTTCATATACTGTAACAGTACATATGGGCACTTCAGAATCTTGGGGAGGAACAACATGATCAAGAAGAATTGGCTGTGTGTGTGTGTGTAAAACCATGAATGTTGTCTGAAGCCTCAGTGATACAGCAGTGTAACCAGAGGGAGAGAAGCTCTAATGAAATAAAACAAAGCTCTCAGGGTTAAATATGTATGCAACGATTTTGAAAACCCCAAACGTACCCCCCCCCCCCCCCCCCCTTGTTTTACATTAACAGAACAAAACTACAACTGCAGCAAAACCTTCAGCAACATATTACATATTACCATATTTAGGTGACCAACTTCTCTCATTTATTGAACTGGTTTGTCGGTCCCATATGGCAGAAAACAGTTGGAGGAAACAGTCTGCGTGGCTGCTTTAGGAAAATATTTGGATTCGACTCTTCAGTTTGGATCAGTTGCTTCCTGTCTGGAGGCAGAGATTTCCCACAAGTGGCCAGAATGACATCAGAATTTAATATGGACAGACTGGGAGCCTTAAAGTGCTCAAATTTTTACACCAAAAGATGGAGAAAATGGCCGTTCCAGCTATTTGGTCCAAATTGAGATATGCTGCAGGGCCAAAAGAAGGCTGACACATGGATGTGAGACCCATACGTGATAGTTGAGCATCGCTTTTGAAAATCACGCTTTTAGCCAGTAATTTGTTGCTATAACAGCCAGCACTCCTCTGATTTCAGACTGTACTTTTCCTTCTATTTGGACAAAAAGCATTTGAATGGTCCAAAGGGAGACTGGGTAACAAGGTTCCCGCGAATCCCAAAAGTGTTGTCAGACATATTTCTTCACACCAAACTTTAAAGAGCACTGAAGCAGAAGAAGAGCTTGTTTGGAAGTTTAAGCTGTAAGATTAGGATCCCTCTTTAAATGTAGTAACCAGTCTAATTTAACCCTTTAAGACCTACCGTAGAACCAAATCCGCCAGAGCTTATATTCTATTTTTACATGCTGTGGAGCCATTTTTGGGAGCATTTCAAGTTGCTATACATCAATACAACCATTATAGCCCATATTTTAATATGTATGTATGCATTACGTGCATAGTAATTACATAAATTGCAAAAAAGTGCAATAAACTACAAAAAAATTGAAAATCGTTTGTTTTTTTTACATATATTTCTAGTTAAGGAAATTTAAGAGGCTTATCCCTCAAAAGTGTAAATACAAAAAAGTTGCAAAAAATAGTTTCCCACCACAGGAAATTTATTTTGAGTGTCTTCATAGTTTTATTTTTGAAATACACCAATTTTTACATACTGGAGGAAAAACAAAAATAAATATTATAATGCAAATTTCCCCCAAAAAAAAAAAGGCATGTGCATCAAAATAAAATAAATTTCCAGCAGTGCAATTTGAGTTCTAAGCATCCCAGAAACGACACAGAAAAGCATAAAGTCAAACATAACTTTTAAAAACACCAGTTTAGGCTGATGAGGCCCTGAAGGTAAAAAACTACATTTCCGCGAAAATGACGTCACTTCCGGTTTTGGGCAGGTCATGGTGGACATGTGATAGTTCGCGCTGACGTCGTAGGAACGTAGGAAGTGTTACGAACATCTGATCGGATCGGCAAAGCATGTTTCTGGAATATTATGTTTTTGTTGCTGCAAGTGCTTTTTATGCAATTTTTGCAAAACTATATGTGGAAGGAAACCGTGACCTAGGACAAGCTGATGGCATAAGATGTAAGTACAACTCCTCCATTGCAAAGCAAAATCCATGCTGTAGCTGGAAAAAAACAGGAAAGATCTACAAATTTGCAAATTTGTGAACTGAATCAGATCAAAGAAATTACAGGAAACTACATGAAAACACCCCTGGAAGACATTTTGACATACAGCACACATGGCACAGATGGAAGCAACTAAAATCCACAGTCACCATTATTAGAGTGATCTGTGGAATAGAATGACTCAATTCAATTTTATTTATACACCTCCAAATATCAACAACAGTCACCTCAAGGGGCTTTATATTGTAAAGCAGACTCTACAATAATACAAATGACCCCCTATAAGCAAGCTCTTTGGCAACTGTGGGAAGGAAAAACTCCCTTTTAACAGGAAGAAACCTCAGGCAGAACCAGGCTCAGGCAGGGGCGGGGCCATCTGCTGCGACTGGTTGGGGTGAGAGAAGGAAGGCAGGACAAATGACATGACATGGAATAGAATGGCAATAGAAGTGTCTGTATCACTATCACAGTCAGTATACATATAACACCTGTGATTTTGCCTTCCTTGTTAAAATGCCCCTTGCAACTGAATTTGATTATTTTTTTAATATTTCGTTGATCTTTAGGACAATCACAATGATATTTCAGCTCAGCCATCACAACACAATACCGGCTTTGCAAATTTATGAATTTGTTTACAATGAAAGAAAAATGCAACTGGAAGAGGTCATGAAACACCCCAGACCAACAGCAACATAACAGCATACAGTAACATCTGAGTCCAAGAGATCTTTACACCACACAACTTCTGAATACTTCGTTGAAGTGAGGACTGCACTGCCCTCAGTGGATTTTTGGTTGAGATTTGTGTGCAATGCATAAAATAATGCACAACACACCTAATAAGTGAGTAGCTAGTGCCATCATCAAATCCATCTACTGCAAATAATATTCATAGGAATCCTCACAAAACACACACACACACACACTACATTTATGCTCTGCATCAGTGACAACAGGAGGTGTGTGAGGGTGTATAAAGCACACATCAGACACCTGAGTTCACACAGTTCACATCAAGACTGCCATCTGTGGCTGCATTCAGGTAACACAAGTGGCCCGGTTAAGGAAAAAAGAAAAAATCAAAGTTTTTGTTAAATGTGAATAAAAGTGCTTTAAATGTTTCATGTCACTTTCATAGTGTGTTTCTTCTTTTGGGAAGAAAACAACCCAACCTCTCGCCCTGTGACAGCTGGGATAGGCTCCAGCCCCTGTGACTGATATGGATAAGAAGAAGAGAATGGATGGTAAACAAAACTGCCCGACTGTCTTACCCCTAACTACAGGTAAGGAAGGGTGGTGGTTACTGCTAGAGTAACATTTAGAGGTTAAAACTCCAGCAGCAGTGTCTTGATACATGCTTAATCATGTC
This sequence comes from Maylandia zebra, assembly GCF_041146795.1. Lineage (NCBI taxonomy): Eukaryota > Metazoa > Chordata > Actinopteri > Cichliformes > Cichlidae > Maylandia > Maylandia zebra. The sequence continues at coordinate 22,932,138 of NC_135168.1, read as the reverse complement.
AATCATCCAGGTTAGGAAATCCCAGAAAGGTGAATCTGTTCTTCTGGGTGTTATCGTTTCAGCATTTTCATCTACAGCTCAGCTGACTGCATGTTTCCAGCCTTTCAAACAGAACTCCAGCAACAGTTCATCCAGGCAATGTTCTAATTACTACGAGCTGATGGAGTTATAACATCTTCATATTATCCTGTTCTCTGTGGGTCTTGGAATCTTGGAATCTTTACTCTGCAAAATGAAAATTCTGTGGTTTAAAAAAATGTAAGCAATCAGATAACCAAAAAAAAACACCTATCATTATGGTTAGAGTCCACATTCCCAAAACTTTCAGTATCAACACATTTGTGTCACGCCAAATCAATCTGCCTGGAGGAAATAAAACAAATAGAAAAATCAATAAGCACTTCACATGTTAAAGCCAAATTCTTTGGCTCTTTGTATATGAGGCACCTGAGAGAATATTTAAATATCGCCGTGTCAGAGCAACATGCAGACCTTGGAGAGTAATCAAACCAAAATCAACCTCGTCTTTTTGATGAATCGGAAAGGAAGACGCTTCACTCAGTCTGAGTGTAGTCGTAGTATGGCGTCCTCTCCAGCGACTCTGTCACGCTTGGTAAACTTCTCAAAACTGCAGTGACTTCAGTTTTAATATGAAGCTGCCGTCTGGCACTGCTACAGGAACCCCCAGGGTTTAAAGGGTTAATTAGGAATATTTTGCCCGCTCTTCACATAATATTAACTGTTGAAAATTAATTGTATATAAATGAAATTTATCAGAGAGTGCTTTGAAATATTAAACACCCATGGGTCCCAGGGCGAACCCATATCAGTGGCGTGTGAGTCCTTAGATATCTGCATGTGTTTTTGTACTGACGTGACATCACAATGTGACATCCAATCACAACTGTCCGTGTTTCCCTACATGTGCTTCCTGAAGAAGCTGCCTTTTTACTATTTTCACTCCCTGAATTGACACCGTTCGCATCAATAAACATTTTTCTAGCCCAGCTGCTCATCGTTTGAATTTATGATTTAGGCTGTGAGCCACCTAATGAACGGGATTTGGAGACCTTTTCTTGAAGGAAGGACGAATCCTTAGACTCTACAATTTAATGCTTGACTTCATACATTACAGGACAAAAAGGTCCATCCTCGTCTTATCTCTCTCCATCTGAGTGATTTGATAGCTGATATAGAATGAGTGAACTAGAAGAAACACATTGCTTTGCACTGCAATGAGTTCCCTTTGACTTTTTTTTACCAATAAAACACCTTTGTATTGAAAATCAAATAAGGGAGAGTGTCGGTGAGTGCGTCCTACTGATATAATCATTTCCCTGTTTTATTAGCAAATTGATATGCCATCGGGCTGCACCATCGGTTTAACCTCCTAATCAGGTATCGCCTCGATCGCCCCACTGCTACTGCTTCAATTAAGCCTGAGACGGGGGAGAGAGGGATGGGCAGAGAGAGCGAGAGAAAGCAAAATAATGAGAGATGATGTAATGAGAGATGGTGAAGAAGATGCAGGAAAATGAAAGTGGCTGACAGAGACAGATAGATGGAAAGATTCTCACATATGAAAGAGCAAACAGAAGATAAAAAGCGATGGAAGAAGGGCCGGAGGATGAGCTTGTTTATATTTTCATTTATTCCTTTTGTCTCAGGATGCTGCGGCTGCCTGTGCTCGGGCCGTTTTCATACTTTTCCATCCGTATACCTCGAGGGTTTCTTTTAATCTCCGTCTCTGTTATGCTCTATTGTGGTTATTTCTGGCAAAATCCATACTGCTTATTGTTACTTTCACCTTACACTTGTTAGTTAATTACAGTTGCGTTTTATAACACAACTCATATCCTGCACTAGTTTCTGCTTGCATCTGATATGGTTTTGCAGGGGAATATTCTTATTCATTTGTAAGGATACAATGGGAAAACAACCAAATGTATATTGATGTAGGTGGCGGCAACATTCATTTTTATTTTATTTTCATTTTTGAACAGAGATATAGAATCCATTAGGAACCCTGCCTCCTTCTCAGGTTTCCATCATTATTTTTTCCCTTCACCTCCCATTTATGGACTCCTTTTACAGTATGTGATCAATGCCAAGTTCTCTGCTCCAGTGAGAAACTTTATTTCAAACCTGAGCGACTTCCGTGTATTATATTGGTATCCTATCATGTCACTTTTAAAATGTGCTTTTCTTGAAATTATTGTCAGATAGGTGTAGCTGTGGCCAAGGCAGATCTTTGAATCAACAAACAACAAGATAGCAGCTGCCATGAGCAAACAATTTGTGTTCATGTGCTTCAGATTTTTCAGAGAAAAAAAATAAGTGTGATAAGTTTAGAAATTTATATTGAAGACTAAAGAAGAGCAGCAATCAGACCAAGGATACCGCAGCAAATAACCCTGGTTGTGCTCCATATTCACTGCACAGTGTTTCTGTTTGCGTTGTGCTATGTGCCGATCTGATGACAGACACATCTCGGTTAAGATCGGGCCTTAAGGACTCCCAAACCGAGCAGACACTGTGCAGGTTTTGCTTCAGCGTCTGCCTTTGATGTTGCTCAACAACAAACCCCTGAAATGAGTTCCTCCTCTTCCCTGTATGGGTTTAACAGACTTGATTGCTTGTTGCTACACACCACAAAGATTGTACGACTTGGTTAGATGGCCAATTTTATTTCCAGCAAAAAGTATTTTTGATCTTGTTTTCAGTGTGACGCACAAAGCAAGATCACAGCCTAGATTTTATTTTGATAACATAGGTCTTTTAATTTTTACTTAGTTTCTAAGTCTTGATAATCACCAAGACACTGTTTGAGATGAAATGTATGCTACAGCAGTTTTGAGGTGTGAAAGCTTGTTTCAAGACCTCCTAGTGACAATTCACACACTTAGACATTTGCCATACAAACATTAGCACAGGGCTCGTGGTGATGTGGTAATTAGCGTTGCTGCCTCACAGCAACAAGGTCCAGACTTTAACTCCACCATCTGGCTTGTGCCTGTCTGTGTGAAGTTTGCATGTTGTCCCTCTGGGCTCTCTCCGGGTGCTCTGGCTTCCTCCGACAGTCCAAACACAAGGAGTTAGCGGGGTTAATTGGTGATTCTAAATTATCCATAGGTGTGAATGGTTGTCTGTCTGACCTTGCCTTCTGGCAACTGGAATAAGCTCCAAGCTGCAACCCCCCCTCCCCCCATGTGTGCGATGCTTAGACTTAGACCCCCGGAGAGCAGTCATTTTGGTTTTCTACCTTAGACCCCCGCGGAGTCATCATTTTGCGTTTCTACCTTTAAAAGCCGGAGAGCAGTCAGTCAAATGCTGGAGTCATTCATATGTATATTAGGTCGTTACCTAGGAATTCTGGAGGGAGGGGAGTGGGGGTGAGTGATTGAGGGGGTTTGGGAGTGGAGTGTTTCAGTTTGCCATCTTAGGGAGAAATCAACACATGTCCTTTGTATGTCCTTTGTTGCTGACATTTATTGATGAAAACAGTACAAAAAACCAACCATTTGTACACATATTTACAAATAATGATAAAAAGTGAGTGAGTACATTTCAACATTTTCAGCAATCACTCACAATCCTGGCACTGCCACGGTATCTGTCGTCTGCATTTACCACATGTGTACCTGTAGCAGTGAACACATCGCACAGTGGCCTGATTTTTTTTGCATCTGTGTTTGACCTGGGGTGTGACCGGCTAGGTGTGGAGGGTTGTGTCCGAAGGGTATATATACACTGCACTTAGCCTACTCCTTCATTGAAGAATCTTCATTGAAGAATCCTCTCCAAGGAAAGAAAATTCATCGCCCTGAAGAATCCTCTGGTGTACGGACCTCCTCTCCAAGGAAAGAAAATGCAGAGAAGACTCACCACTCAGCAGGCCTTGGAAATGATCCTGACGGAAGTCGACCCTTGTGACTCGGATGGAGAAGACCTAGCAGTTCAGCCGGATTCGGACTCAGAGCTGTCTGATCAGTCTTCCGGTTAGTTTCATTTCATGTTATTTCCTTTTTCATTTCAAACAAGTAAGTGGATGTAGTTAGTAAGTAAGATATTTCAGACATTATTCTGATACAGAGGAGGAGATACTGGAATTATAATTAGTATCTATGCATGCATTTGTGATTTTGTTTGACCTTCCCATTTTGCTCACAATTTGAATTTGTTCACACTGCAGATGAGGAGACTGCTTCTCCACCGAAAAAGAGACCTTGTTTGGGGACTGAGACAGCGAAAGATGGCACAGTGTGGCGTGAAGAACATGTGGGGACCTGTCTCCCTTTCACCCCAATAGAAGCGTACGCTGCAGATGGAGAGCCAACGGCTAAGGCCAGGAGAAGTATCTCGAGTCGCCTTCAGAGCTTCCTGTGTTTCGTCACTCTTGACATGCTTCATAGCATTCAAGAATGGACTATTCAACATGCACAGCAAACGGAGCATGTTCATTGGTTCATGGACCTCCCTGAACTAATGGCATTTATTGCAATTGTGATCTTGCGGGGGGTTTGCAGGCTTCCATCTGTAAATGACTGCTGGTCAGCAAACCTGGGAAACCCACAGATAATTGGAACTGTGGATGTGATGGACCAGATGGTTCGGGAGTACACTGTCCGCAAAGGAACACGGCGCTGGCCAGTCGCCGTGTTTTATAACATGATTGACATGGCAGCACTGAATGCACATGTGCTGTATCAAGCATGCACCGGGACGAAGGAAAGACGGGTGGACTTCCTGGTGGCGCTTGCAACAGAGTTGGCTCACTCTCATGTAGCTGCGAAGAAGGCAAGAAAAGATCAGTTGCTTCGGGCAGAACCCTCCACACCTAGCCCTGGAAAAAGGGCCACGTGTCAGGTCAAACACAGATGCAAAAAAAATCAGGCCACTGTGCGATGTGTTCACTGCTACAGGTACACATGTGGTAAATGCAGACGACAGATACCATGGCAGTGCCAGGATTGTGAGTGATTGCTGAAAATGTTGAAATGTACTCACTCACTTTTTATCATTATTTGTAAATATGTGTACAAATGGTTGGTTTTTTGTACTGTTTTCATCAATAAATGTCAGCAACAAAGGACATACAAAGGACATGTGTTGATTTCTCCCTAAGATGGCAAACTGAAACACTCCACTCCCCCACCCCCTCAATCACTCACCCCCACTCCCCTCCCTGACAAATGATCCCCACACACTGGAAATTGCAGCAAACTTGTCAGTCTTTGCTCGATCACAGCGGGTGGACTTGTCATCAAAGCGTAGGTGTTGCATGATGTTTTGGAAGCGGTTTCGTGCCATAATTCCAATTATCTGTGGGTTTCCCAGGTTTGCTGACCAGCAGTCATTTAGAGATGGAACCCTGGTAACCCCCCGCAAGATGACAATTGCAATAAATGCCATTAGTTCAGGGAGGTCCATGAACCAATGAACATGCTCCATGCACCACTCAGCAGGCCATTTGTAAATATGTGTACAAATGGTTGGTTTTTTGTACTGTTTTTATCAATAAATCTCAGCAACAAAGGACATACACCCATGTGTGTTGATTTCTCCCTAAGATGGCAAACTGAAACACTCCAAGTTGGTGACTTTTGGAGATTTATTTCCCTGGATGATTGAGAATGCATCAAGATGAAACACAAAAGGAAGTTCACAGCTTTTAGCAGCTCCCCCACCCCCTCAATCACTCACCCCCACTCCCCTCCCTCCAGAATTCCTAGGTAACGACCTAATATACATATGAATGACTAGCCAATTTAGCTTCCACTTCCACCATTTGACTGCTCTCGGGTTTTATAGGTAGAAAGGTAGAAGCCTGGGGATGCTTAAGAAATTGCTGCTATTTGGAGAAGTGAGTTAAATAAAGCTTGTTGTATTTTGTGCTTGCATTCAATTTGTGTAAATGATTTGTCTTGTTTTAACACAGTAAGTCGATCAATAACAATTCTTGAATTCAGATCAAAATTAAGATTTTTTATCTCAAAGTGCACTGAAAAAAAGGTCATGTTGGATTTACTTGATTCAGTAATGGACACTGGTTGCACACAAACGTTTTGCTTTGGCAGAAACTTAAACAACTGAGTTAAATCAACACAACTTATTCATAGTCAATAAACCTGTGCATTTTGTGTTCATAAAACGTGATTAAAACATGTTTAGATGAAGTAAGTTGAGCTCTTGGAATATTTTAATCCTTCACAATTTTGTCATTTTATTTCAACACTATTCAATAACCTTTACCACAGTACTACTTGATTACTTAAATACTACATGTTGTCTTCATATTACATAATGTTCAACAAAGTCTAGATATCATAAAAGTTGAATGGATCTACAACAACTAACATCCTCCTATCTTTATCCTGGTTGCAGGGGGGGTAGGTTACGAGGCAGGGTACACACTGGACAGCTCACCAGTCAATCACATAGAGACAAACAACCATTTGCATTCACGGTGAATTTAGAATCACTAATCAACCTAAGCTGACTCTAATAACTGCATGACTTTCAACTGTGGGAGGACACCAGAATACCCAGAGAGAAATCAGTGCAAACTAGCCATATTGTGGATTTGAACCCAGGATCTTCTTACTATGAGGCAACAGCGCTAACCACCATGTCACCAACCCATGATTGACGAAAAGCTATGATTTCAAGGCTTGATGCAGAATTTTCTGTACGTTTTTGTCCTTGACAGGTTAAACCACAATAAAAAGCAATAGCATACACATTGTGTGTGTGTAGTTATCCTGCCTCTTATAACTCTAGTGATTTTCCTGCAGTTTGAAATCTCATGTGATCTTGTTAATTTCATGAGTCCAGCAACTAACCACTCTTACTAGATTATATCAAGTCATCTCAACAAGAACAAATTAAGTTGTTGAATTTTGTACAGATCCTACATGATTTAATTACATTCAAGATAGAAACATGAAAATTTTGTGTTCAAATTACAAGGTAGACTTTTTTTATGTAACAACCACCCAATTTACTTTTTTCTGTTTACCAAAAAAAGTAGAGGTGGCTGTCTGACTTGACTGAGATGGATGCCTTCCTCAAACCACGATCCAAAGTGTGCAAGACTGAAATCCCGTGCAGTGTCGTGAGATTTAACATTGTTATATCATTGACTACTTCACTCGAACATGATATGAACAATTTAATCTACCCACTCTGCATATTATGAAGTTTCTAAACTATATAGTGACACTTAACTTTAAACCATGAGGCAATTGTGTTAAATACACGCAAGACGCTTACATAAATCCAAGAGCTGGCCAATCACTTTTTTTCAGTGTGAGAAGAAGCCACACTGAAAGAAAAAAAGTGAGATAAGTTTAGAAATTTATATTGAAGACTAAAGAAGAGCAGGCTAGTTTTGTTTGACTTAATACAGTACCTGCAGTGAGTGTTTTAAGTGATTTTCACTGTCCAAAATATAAATGTATTTTTTTTTAATTTCAAGAAATCTCACCAAGTGTGGTCATCTTACTGCACTGGCAAATAATTTGCACTCGATTATAATCTGGATCTTTTCAAATTAAGATTGTTTTCCTTTATATTTAGATTGTTGCAGAGCACACACTGTACAAAGGTTTATTCCATTCAGATGTTGTATGTATCCACTGATAATTTCAGCAAAATGCCAGTCAAACAAGATTCACATACATAACATATCAAGAATATCAACATATTCATGCTGAATCCTGGAAAATAGATTGCTCCAACTACAAAACGACCATCAAGTCCACTTTAACCCCCTTTAAACTGTGTGTGAAAACACAACAGATTAGACAGTAGTTCTTCTTGATTCTAACATGGATTGATTTTGGCTTCAAATTTGCAGTTTGTCTATAATCTTCTCTTGTGCTCCAGTCCACACTGGATGTTCCCCAGAACACCATGGTGCTTAGAGCTTGCTGTTGCTGTAAATACTTGGAGCATCTTAGCTAGTGAGGCTACCACGACAGACATCTGGAAACAGGCTAGTCCCCATCAGTAAGAAGCTGACAAGGATGGCTCAGCATGGATAGGTGAGCACTGAGCAGCTCCTACTCCAGCAGACCAGTACTGAATAAAGAGTGGATGGCTGAGTGATGCTCTGAATCCTTCTTTTGTTGGGACTTGGAATGATTAGGATTGATTGAGAGGGAGAAAAAGTCATTATAAAGAAAGGTTGGGACACATATGACAGTATGAAAAGATATGATACCATGTGGTTCAGAACAGCAAGACCATAAACCAGAGGCAAAATGTTTTAAGCCATCCGACATTCGGTGGCGATTTAGTAATGAACTTAAACACGACTGCTATGGTGAGCTCGAAGATTGTTGTGTGAGACTGAAAAACTTTAAACAGAGTAATAACAGTGCTTAATCTGAATAAGGGGTTACCACCCCTCAGAAATAATTTAGCTTCCTGTGAAGGTTTTCAGCAGCTCTTCTGTAAACTGCAGCAGTAGCTTGGCTCTGGAAATCACTGTGTTCTCTTGCTAATTACGCCCATGTAATGGATCCACCTGAGTGAGTTCAGCGCTGGCTGCTCTTTGCTGCAGGCAGGAGACTCCATCTCAGTTTAATGGGGACTTTGTCATTCAGGCCTGCAGCTCCCCGATGCAAACAGCGAGTGCTTAACTGGCTCTCTTTACCTTCCCCCTTCACTCTGCCTTTTATTTTCCTCCCTTATTTCACCTTCCACTCTGCTTCTACTTGAGATTATTCCTGTATCATTATTTCACATTGCTTCCCTTTCCACCCTCCTGACTCGATCCCGTTCATTTTAATTATTATTTCTTCCCGTTTGTCTATATCGTACCCTCCTTGCTCATTTCTCATATTTTTCGGGGTTTAACCAAGGCCTCCTGTTTTCCATATTTTTTTCTCCAGGACTTCTTTCAACATTCAAACTTGATCAATTACTGGAGACCTTCGGTCGGCACCAGACCTGCCGGTCAATAAGGACATTTCAAACATTTGTCAATGTGTTAAACATTTGGGAGACTAAACTGGGGAGGAATATATGAGGCGTGTTGTGATGTAGCCTACAGCTGGGGGTCTGTCACTGCTGTGCTTCACGCTGTGATAAATGACAGTCACAGCGAGAGCCTGGCTGCACAGCTAGGTATTGAAAACCAAAATTTGAATGAAGTTGAAAGTGGAGGATTGACTGAAAATTAAGGAACAAAAATGATGAAAGCTTAAAAGGAAAACCATGGTTCAGATAAAGTTTTAAGCCTTTGGGAATCTAATTATTATGCATTTTGAATTCAAGGCAGAAAACAAGATGAAGTGAACTTTAAAATGAATGTTTGGAATAAGATTACAGTTTGAAAGACGTCACCAATGAAAGGTGGCTTAAATAAAGATTAGTGGTTGGAAGACGCTGAAGTTCTGGAAGGAAATTCAAACAGAGATAATGCTCGGCTGATATTTTATATGCAGTTTCGAATACAATACAAATATAATGGATATGGTTCAAAGGGCAGTTTGGAGAAGTTGTGCGGTATTGACTCAGACCAAACTTGAAGGAATGTTTTTTAAAAAAAAGATAAAGACAAAGGTTTATGTGCAGGTGAAGAGTTTAAAGGTGATTTTGTGTGCATTTTTATTATGTGCCAATCCAGACAGATACAGTCAGCTTTAATAACCGCCACCAAGCAGCCAGAGGCCTCCCTGGCTTCTTCTGTCAAATATGTTCGTTTTTTTTTTTTTTATCTAAGGTATACAAGTACGTTTAATCTTCCCAGCATCCACAAATGACATTTTAAAGTCTGTGCTCATTTTCCTGGCTGAGAGCAGCAGAAACAGCCAGAAAACTGCTCCCTCCCTCCTGCTGTTTCCCAAGTTTGCATTGACGCTATCCTGCTCGGCTCGGGCTGCAGTTATAGGACTCAATACTCAAAGCCTCTGGCCACTCATCCAATACACATAGACTCCCTGAGTTGGTGCAGTGTGATAATAACAGCCAAAGGTAATGTGCATGCAAGTGTAAATGTTAGAGGGTGTGTAAGCGTGCGCGTGTGTATATTTTGGGTGTAATCTATATTTCTGTTTCGCCAGTTGAGTTGCCAGCAGCAGCAGATTGATGCCGGAAATCGTCAGCTTGCTGGCTGCTTTGAAACTCAGAACAAAACTGCTGCAGAGCTGCATGTACAGTCAAGTCCATATATATTTGGACACAATCTGTGTGTTTTTTTCTTACCCGTTTACTGAAATGTATTCCAATAATTAATAATAATAATAATGATGTATACTTTATTGATCCCCATGGGGAAATTCCTCTCTGCATTTAACCCAATTATGTACCTTGCTCAGGGGTACATCAGGGTAGCCATTCAGTGGATTCAAACTCTATCCCTGCCCTGCCCAATTATAGTTATATAATTGACAAGGACATAATGTGTAGACTCAGCTTTCATTTGAGGGTATCCACATTCAAATTGGATGGATGGTTTAGGAGTTTCAGCTCCTTAACATGTGCCACAAGTAATAGAACAATTGACTCAAAGGTTATTTCATGGGCAGGTGTGGGCAGTTCCTTCATTATGTCATTATCAATTAAGCAGATAAAAAGCCTGGAGTTGATTTGAGGTGTGGTGCTTGCATTTGGAAGATGCTGCTGTGAACAGACAGCATGTGGTTAAAGGAGCTCTGCATGCAGGTGAAACATGCCATCATTAAACTGTGAAAACAGAAAAAACCCACCCCAAAAATTGGGAGTGGCAAGATCTACAGTTTGGAGATCCAGGGGCAAGGGTACCTAGACCCGGTTCGTAGAGTACGCTTGGGGAGTGTGATTGTGTGTACAGCGTCTCTTTATGTCTGTCTCCACGTTGGTTGAGTGGGGAGTAAGTGCATATGAGAGCATGAGGGTGGGAATGGATGTTTGTATATGTGTGTGCCTGTATTTCTGTGTCTATATGTCAGGTTCGGTATCAGACGCCACCTCTCTGGGGACATCTCAGGCCCTCCAAGGTTTGGAGGCCTATCTCCCCTCACCACCAATTCCCCTGCCGGTGGCGGACTCCCTCAGACATCGGTGCGTTGGTGGTTCTTTGTGTCCGGGGATGGGCGTCCAGGTACACACTGGCTCACTCCTTGGCAGCTGCTTATCGGGGCCTGGAGCATGGGGCTCACTCGGGCCACTTCGGGGGTGGGGTGCCCCCGGCCTCTCGGCCCAGGGCTCGGTCACTCAGGCACAGCTGGCTGCCGGCGGAGCTCATGGACGTGTCACTGCAACCCCCCCTGGCTTCTGCTCCGCGGCTGCTGAGTGAGCCCTCATCTGGGACTCTCAGCTCTTTCTGGGACAGTGGCGCGGCTGCCCCTCTGTTAGTCTTCCTTGGTCTCTTGTGTTCTGGGGGCCTCTGTATGTCTGGAGTTTTGATCTCCTCCATACCTGCTTCATGCCCTGGAGGACGGGGATGTGCCCCCCCCCCACACCCTCTAGCAGATCATTATGTAACACTGGTGGTGCAATACTAGACCTGTTAGTGCTACTTCTTGCCTTCTTTGCATGTAGTACGGCAGTATAGTTACCTTTAACCACAGTACAAGGACAGAAGGGAAATATGGACCAGATCAGACAGGTTCTAGATTCCTAGGAGCCAAGGGTGTATGACAACAGAGGACTTGTACACAGTAGGTGCAGAAAACACAATTGCATTTATTAACAATTATTAAAGTTGTGCACATTTAACAAAAGTAGAGCGCTCTTCTTAAAAACAAAATAAAATAAACCCCACAAATAGTCGACCTAAGGATATATTGTCTTTTTTAAAGTCAATTTCAGTCTTTCAATGTTCACTAGTCACTCAGTGTGTTTGTAACCAGTCGGGTTACAATCTACCAGTTCATCCGGCTCTTTGGGCTGGGCTCGCCATCCAGTACTGGAAAAGGGATCCTCGATTCTTCTCAGGTCCTCAAAACCAATTCAATCCAAATAAGCAAAAGGAAAAAACCTGACCTGGGGACCAGGCCAGAACACAGTAGTTCAACATTTAAGCTATCATGCCTGTAACTTATTATTACTACTGGTTGCTTGTAGTGCTTCTAAATTTCTTTCAAAATATTCTGTTGTACAACAAATTATTCTCATTTCAAAGGGAAAAAGTGCATAGGAAACACATTTAAAACAATACAAAATAGCTCAGTAGTGCATTAGAAATACACATTGGCTTGAGACTTATGAAGTTTCAGCTAAGTAAAGTGCAGGTGAAGGCACTTAATTTCACATTGCTAATACTTAGGGTGCAGAACTATAATTAGCACCATGAGAAAAGGGAACATGTGCTAACATAACAACATCGCACAAAACCATACATTATACATCAATACCACAGTAATGTGACATAAACCTTTAAAGAACATCTCGTATAAAGTGCAGCAGACTCAGTGCTAATTGCTTTAGCCTCAGAAAAGGCACTTTCATTGCAAAATGGCTAACGGAAGTTAGCATCGGAGCTAGCGGCAAGTAGCATGCTATGCTAGCGCACGTGTGCTGCCTGGGACTTACCATGCGAAGCAACAAATGCTACACGGGGCTTCACAGTGCTCACGTTGGCTCACGGCCTCTGGAATACAGTATCACTCTTATTATTCTCGCCGAAAAAAGGACTTTCACTATCCAGCTAGCTTCTTCGCGGCACGGGTAAACTGATCTTTCACCGTCTGTGTCTCTGGCGTATCTGACTGACACACGAAGGCACACACAGGTGTCTGAGCAGCGCACAGACTGGGGGAGGGTCAGACCGGCCAATGATTGGTCGCTCAGTGGATCTGACAAACACACTCTACAGGACTAAGTCCTGCCCCCACACCATTTATACATTACATATACATATGTACATATTAATTAAACTTATGTTTACATGCTTTTTATCAGTATTTATTATAATTAACTTTGTTTTTATCAATATTTATTTATACTTTTAATCCCGTTTTTAACACTGGGTTACAATTACATGAAGGAACCTTTTAAAAAAACAAGCGCGTCCATGCTCACAGGTGTACACACGGGTGATCACACCCACAAACTACACCCTTTTTGGCTCCTACCTCAAAGCACACTGTGTTCTGTTGATCTTATGTGCTGCACAATAATGTTTAATATTTAGTATTTACTGTCATATTCCCATATATCATTGTGATGTTGTTTATTCTATTACTCTTGTTCTCTTCTGCTTGTTTTCTTTTTTCTTTCTCAATAGGTGATCCAGGTGATCGATATATGCATTTTTTTTCTCTGCTTATTCTGTTGGTTTTTGTTTTTTGCCCTTCTCCCCCGTCCCTCTTCTCGGCTGTTTCTCTTTCCCTCTTTCTTTCTCCCCTTCTTTCCCCCAGTCAAGTCTGTCCCGTATTCAGCAAGTGAAAATAAAATAAACAATAAAAGGTGAATCAAATGGACCATTATGGCAAGGCTGGGATGGTCAATTTGGTAAAGTAAATCCGTTGGGCATCTTTCCTCGCCTTTAGACAATAATTCTGATGGCAAAAGAGCCAAACGGGACAGGCAAAAAAAAAAAAAAAGATCTACAATTTGGTACATCCCGAGAAAGAAAGAAAGAAATAACTGGTGAACTCAACAAAGAAAGAAGACTTGGACATCCACGGAAGACGACAGTGGTGGATGATCGCAGAATCATCAGAAAAACTCAGAAAAACTGCTTCACAACAGACGACCAAGTGAACAACACTCTCCATGAGGAAGGTGTGTTGATATCCAAGTCTACCATAAAGAGAAGACTACAGAAAGTAACTACAGAGAGTTCACTGCATGTGCAAGTCACTCATAAGCCTCAAGAATAGAAAGTTTAGAATGGACTTTGCTAAAAACATCTAAAAAGGCCAGCACAGATCTGGAAAAACATAGAGGTCAGAGGTGTTCAGATACATACTGTCTGCTCAAATCCAGCTAAATGCAGTTAAATTGATTGAGCAGAGTTTCATAACACAGATAGACAATGACCCAAAACACAGCCAAAGCAACCCAGGAGTTTATTAAAGCAAACAAGTGGAATATTCTTGAATGACCAAGTCAGTCACCAGATTGAGCCCAACTTAACCCAACTGAGCATTTCACTTGACTAAAAACAGGAACAAACAGGAACTGAAAGCTGCTGCAGTAAAGGCCTGGCAGATAATTAAAAAGGAGGAAACCCAGCATCTGGTGATGTCCATGAGGTCGAGAGTTCAGGCAGTGATTGCCAGAAGAGGATTTTCAACCAAGTATTAGATATGAACTTTTTATTTTCAGTTATTTAATTTGTCCAATTACGTTTGAGCCCCTGAAATGAAGGGAGTGCATTTCATAATGTTTTAGTTCCTCACATTTTTATGAAATCTGTTTGTTCAATCCACTGAATTAAAGCTCAAAGTGTGCACTTCAACTGCATCTGGGTTATTTCATTTAAAATTCATTGTGGTGATGTACACCACCAGAAAATCCTTTTGTTCTAATTAACCTGTCCAAATGTCTCCGTCCGAATATTTATGGACCTATCTACACACGAACAACCCTGAGTATTGGGAACTAAAGGAAAGTGTGTTTGTCTGTGTGTCCACAGGTGTAACTCAAAAGTTTAATGGTGCAATGTTGGATAAACTGCTTTGATAATGAAATCTTATTTGCAGGGTGTGTGGTCACTCTGACCTCATCATGTGTTGGAAAATCAATATGCTGCATGCAATCTGTCAGTTTATGTTCTGTGTTGTATCAAAGGTGCCAGGAGCTTGGATATGACTGCAGAAATACTTTTTTACATCGTTAAAAGCTGAAAGTGTGTCAGGTTTGCAGCTCAGACAGACCTGGGCAGCATAAATACACATCAGTGCTGGTTAACCAGATGCATCACCCATAGCCTATAATGGCAAGTGGAACAGACTGTGCTTTGGAAGGGCCGCATGGAGAAAGTACAAGGGGTATAAATAGGAAAAATTAGTCCTCAACTGCCAGAAGCAGAAGTAAAAGGCAAGATGTACGCCTACCTAAGTTGGATCTAGAGGTTTTGTGGGGAAATCACTCTTCAGAGCTATGAGCAAGGTTGGCAGTACAGTAATGGCAAGGGGCAGAACTATCAGGAACATCTGAGGCAGCAGAAAGAGTCTTTAGATAGCTGATGAACCTTAAAAATGTTACATAATTCATTATCCAATCCGAACTGTACCCACACTTCCAGCTCAAAGCCTTCAGTATTAGTCATGTAATACTGTAATAGAAATAGAACAGAAAGACTGCTTAACCTTAAGGTAAATATAATAAAATATGCTTGCTAATTATCAAGCAGTATGTGATACATGCCCCATAATAAAAAAAAAAATCAATATCATGTTGTTTGAAAATAGCATGTATTGTTTAAATAAATTAATCCACAAGCTTCAAATCCACCTTGGGTTATTGATATTATACATCCCAAGTTGTGATCTAAAAGAGTTTATCTGAAACAAAGCAGAGGAGACTGCTTTTAGGGTTCATTCTTGATGAATTTGTAGCTTAAATTAAAACACTGATGTGTTCATGTGAAACAGGCATGAAGATTTTCACATTTCTTTTTAGTGGCAACAGTAAGTTGTCTCTGTTCCTATACACTGGCGTACATGAAGTGCTGTCAGGTGGCCCATAGGCCTTTCTACAGTAGCAGGGTATAAATATAAAGCTGTACTTGCGGACAGATGAGTTGCTCCGATCGCATTTTGACTGACAGCGATGCCGCTGGCCCTCTTCCCTGTTAGCGGGGATGCCCTCTGCTTCTGACGGCGTTTGAAAATCCTCTCCTTAGTTCTCTAGGAAGATGAAGAAGAGCTGGTCTGCCCGCAGAGCCTCTCTGCCTCAGGCATCATGTCGGAGAATTTGTTTTGTTTTTCCACCTCACTCCTCTTCTCTCTTTTCTCTGAGAGTCCTTTGCTGCTTCCCCATCTGCAGAAATAGATACAACCTCAGTGGGGTTTGGTGGTGCAGAAAAAAGACTGAATATCAAACCTATCAGGAAAGAGTGGGGTTTAGGATTTAGTGAGCCACTGTTGTGCTGCTGCTTCTGTCTCAGAGCATGTGTGTTCGCTTGTTAAATAAAAGGTGGAAACCACAAAACCAGACTGACTTTATCTGTATTTGAAATAATGAACTCAGCCCTTTGCAGAAGTTACTAAAAGATACACAAGGCTATGATAAGCCACTAATAACATGCACTTTACACCTTACTTCATTTTAGCAGTGCAAGTGAGTCCCATTAAAGCTACATTTAACAATTGTTTACCAAAGATTAATAATAATTTGAGATTATATGTATAAAAACACAGAAAAGGAAAAGAAAATCTGAGATAAATAGAAATAATCAGTGCATCACAAGAAGCCCTAGCAGCCTAAGCCTATTGCTTAGGGATCCAGCCCAATAAGCTTTATCAAAAAGGAAAGTTTTAAAGTTTGAAGCCTAATCTTAAAAGTAGTGAGGGTGTCTGTCTCTTGAATTCAAACTGGAAGCTGGTTCCACAGAACGACCTGAAAGATGAAGGCTCTGCCTCCCGTTCTACTTTTAAACATCCTAGGAACCACCAGCAGTCTGAGAGTGAAGTGGGTGATACGATACTATGAAGTCTTCAAGGTAAGATGGGCCTTATTATTCAAGATAATATGCTTGCCCTCCAATTAGTAAATACCCAAAATATTGCTGTAATAATATTGCTAAAAATCCAAGAAGTGAGTTGTTAAAAGACCTTTTGTGAAATTAACAGTGATACCTGCAAAATCAAATAGTGCAGAAGTGCCCAGATATAACATAATATAAGGATGTTGACAGCCATAATAAACAGACAAGAAAAGCTGTCAAGCACCTTAACACTGACCTGTTTAAGTAGAATCAGAATTAATATCAGAATGTCCTTTTACAAGTAATGTTCATTAAAAATTCAGTAGAAGAGGAATTTATCTGGTGTTTAATTATCTTTTGCTCCCAGATGTTGCTGAAGAACCCAAGTGTCTTCATGAAATCTGCAACATTCAACAGTGCGTTGCTTTTGTGCTGCCAGTCTTTTTTTTGTGCTCTTCTTTAAAGTCTCATTTCAGACTTAATACCCTTCATATCAAACTGTGGCTGATCTTCCTCTCTCCTGATGCTAATACCATCAGAGACACAGAGCATCTGTTGAAAATCGCCCACCGGACCTTCCACCTCTTGGCATTCTTCTCCTCGCTCGACCGTTCACAGACTATTAGAGCGTTTATGCCGCTGGTAGAGAGGGAGCTGCTGAACTCATTTCACAGGTTAATTAGAACAAAAGGATCAGCCTTGCACCGGGCGAGAGGCTTTCGATTATTGAAAGGTTGTGGCTCGCTCTCCTCCCTTCAGGCCGCCAGAGAGAGGACAGAGTATATTGGGCTTCATCACTGCTAAATGCCACCTATCAATCACCTGATCACGGCTGGCTGCCATCATTAGCGTCTCCTGATTGAGAGGTAAGCTTGTAATCATCCTCAGGCAAATGGAGAGTGAAAATATTAATACACTGCATGTCTGCTGGAAATAAAATGACAAGTTGGGTCAACTTTTCAAAATGAGAGTGAATGAGCAGACTTGAGGAGCTGAAGAGTTAAGTGTTGAAAGAGCCACATAAAGGACCAAGTGCCATATATAAACACAGTACCAGATACTATAATAACTCACTGAGGTTTATGTGATCCCATAAATTTGTAAATATCACAGATCAACTCTCATTGCAGCATACCGTATGGTGGCACAGAAAGTGCATCTTCAAGATAACAGATGAAGATGAATAGCAACAGAGAGAAGTGGAAAAGTATATAATGTCATATTACTGTGGAAGTCCTTCAGGGAAAGCAAGGCTATTGTGCTTGCCCAGTGAAATCTGTCTTACTCTTTATCCTATCTCCTCCCATCACCTTGAACTGGTCAAGGCAGATGGTGGACTTTCTTTGAGCCTGGTTCTGCCAGAGGTTTCTTCCTGTTAAAAGGGAGTTTTTCCTTCCTGTTATTGCCAAATGTTTACTCAGAACAGGTTGTTTGATTTTTGTGGTTTTCTTTCCATTATTGTAGGGCCTTTACGGTAGAATATAAAGCACCGTGAGGCGACTGATGTTGTGATTTGGGGCTTTAGAAATACAACTGAATGGAACTGAACTAAGAACTGAGAATTAATTAATGTGATCTTTCTCCTTACATCTAAAAGATTTTCATGTCCCACAAAGAATCTCATTTTGTCTGTTTACATCCATCCTATAAAAATAAAATGCCATCTTGTGGCACCATATTTGGAAAAAAAAAATCACTTCCTTATTCCTTTTCCATTAGCCAAACTCAACACTGACAGAAGGGTCTACCTGCATATTCTTTACTGAAACACTTCTGCAACTAATGTAAGCCCTATTTTTTGTTCAGTACTGTTTCTTCAATAATTTTCAATTAATTTTATAAATCAGGAAATTATCAAACAATGAACAAAAACAACAAAAACAGGACATTTGAAAAACAAATGCATGTGGAAGGGATTGGATGTGAGCCCCACTGTCTGATTGTGGAGCAAGTACAGCATGCACCGCCACCTGCATCTTTGATGTAGTTTGTAAATATCTCACTTTATTCAATAAAAGCAAAACTATAAATTATGCTGACAATAAAACGTAATTGGGAAAACAAATCGTATAGACCTGGGGTGCTTTTTATTACATTAACATATCTCCTTGCTTCCTTCCCTTCCTTCTCTTGTCTTAGGTCCTCCTCAGTGCTCATGTTTGTGAAATGCCCTCTGCATTCTCTGTCAATATTTCACAATAAAAGTTTTCCTCCTTCTTAATATATTATCATCCTAATAATATACAAAGGAAAACAATATTCTGCATACGACTGAACAGTTCAAAGTAAAATAAGTCATTTCCTCCTTTGCAGGATCTATAAAAACTTACACTGGGGGCTCAAAAACACTGTTCTGAATCATGTGACCATTTGACTTTCTCTGTAGTGTTTCATCAAACGGCCTAAACAAAAGGTCAAGAGTTCACAGAGAAAGAAAGAAAGCTCACCTTCACTGCCCCTCTTCCTGCTCTTTATAGAAAAAGCATAAGGTTTCCAATAAGTACAACAGATTCTTCTGAGAGGTGAGAATGTGACCATGAGTCACAGCCCTAGACTTCACAAAAGCTTCAGCTCCAGTGAACCTCAACAGTACACAGAAACATCTCTTTGCACTTTCAAAGAGCCTTCATATTCACTTTTCATTAACTCTCTGTTTTCTTGGTCTGTCTGTGAAATGATGAAAATCAAAGAAACATTCAGAAGTCAAATGGAGAATTGATTCAAGCATATATCTCTGTTGGCCTTTGAGGATTTTTAAAAAATCTCTTTAAATCAAATACAGTGAAAGAAATGCTTTGCAGATTTGCATATGATAAACTGGGGAGAAAGAGACAATCAGAAAAAACTACAGAACAAACTACGACCCTCAAAAAAGGCAGTCAGCCAGTTATTCCTGATTAACCTACAAACCGAGTGTACTGATGAAGGTATTACCTGACAGGCGTCAATATATTGCCAATACGTTTTTAAATAAAAGTGTAAGAATCCTGATTAGATGTGGAATTCAAACATTTTTATTCAAATGTTGTACCGGATAAATAAATCCTGATGTCCCTCTCTACTGTCATACACACCAATCCAAACACGCCAGCAGCCACACACTGGGATAAAATTCAAACTGTCATATAATAAGAGATGAAATAATCAAAATTCCATGGGTTCATCATGAAATGTGAGTTACTATACATTTCCTGCATGCAGTAAGTAAAGCTGTCTGAGAGGAGTTGCAATCATCTCATTTGTGCGTCCAAATTCAAATAGGACACATCTCCCCTGAAGAAACCACACCTGAAAATGATATTAATTTTTAGTCGTGCTACAACTTTCTCGCAGGTGTCTCTGGTTGGTCTCACTCCATCACATCCTGCTGGTTGACAATCGATTTACTGGAAAATAAGAGGAAGAGTTTCCAGCCAAACAGAAATAACAGAAATTCCTTTTCTTTGGTTCAGCAGAACATGTTCTGCTTGACCAGTGAGACATTTTCTCTGAGATATTACACACCCTCTGAACTTCCCATCAGTCACGGCAGGATGAGGTTTTCAGCCTCAGAGACGATGTCTGGAGCCAGAATTAGGAAGTTAGTGACGGGCTGGACTCGGTCGTCATGGATGTCACACCTAATCGCCAGAGAGTACCAGACCCTTTAACCCACAACCACTGGAGACCACATGTGCTGTGCAAATATAAATAGATGTCCTCTTCTAGGTGAGACAACAGCAAAAGCTGTGCCACAGCTGTGTGCGACTGAAGCTCTCACCATAGAGACTGGAAGCACAATTAGCAGCGATGGTTGTGTGATGTGAAAACAGGTGTGATGGTGCTGCTGTAAACTGTGCTTCAACGATAAATAAATGCACAGAAGTCATTCTCCTGCAGATGATTCTTCCTTGAAACTTTTGCATCCTGAAACAAGACAATTTAATTTTTTTTACATTTCTGCATAATATTAGTGCTTATTTTATTTGCTTATTTATTTCCAACCTGCATGAAGATACATTCAACACAGCTATACCAAAATGCAGGTGCAGAAAAGTGTAGGAAATGCGTACTTCATATGACCAGGCAAGAGGCTATTATAGTATTATAACACTTATCATTGTATTAATTTAATTTCACAATACTATGATTCTTTTTTAAAAGTGTTCCATATAATGCCATCAACATACTATAACACAATATATAGGAAGTTTAAAAAAAGGTGACAAGGAAATTTTTTTTAACAGCAGCTGTCATTTAAACAATAACACACAGAAATGTAAATAAAAACACAGAAGGAAACAGGGAGGGGGACACTAAACTCTGTGCACACAAACAATAGATAGAACAACAATATGACTAAAGACTCTGGCATCAAATCCTGAACACAACTTCAGAGCCCTGGCAGTACGTGCACCTGTCCAGGTTAAGCCATAGCCCGGTCTAAACCATAAAAGAACGTGATATTGTACATAATATGAGTCTGTATGATTCTAATATTATCTAGTTTGTGTTCATGTGTGTGTTTTTGTTGTTTTTGAGTGGGTTTGGACAGGATTTAGACACTGATTAACCTCTGCATTAAGAAAATGCCAAACCAAAACCTGTTGGTTTGGCAATTTCTTCTGTTCACCTGATAAATATCACAGAAACAAGAGACAAGATTCACGACCGCTGCTCGTGCATTTGTTTTATAACTCAAGATGAAATAGACCACTATGTCAATATCATATATTTAAAGTTTGTCCATGATGCTGTAAGGGCTTCTGTCATCTGAACAATATTACCAGGAATATACCATCTCAGAGTGAACACATTTAATAGTTGGTTCATGTGGTCACATTATGTTATATATGTGTGTATTTTATCATTGCTTATTACAGGCACACTGGCTTGGGCTGAACTTACTGTGATGACGTATGTCTAAATGTCATAAAATGCTTTGAATTAAAAGGAACACCAAGACAACTTCTTTGATCCAAGCTCTCCAAATTAATTGGTTAATATAATTTTCCTCTACCTAAAATAAAAAGAATTTTAAACATAAAAAAATTAGATGAGAATATGAATGTTATTATGAAAGAATGAAATCTACTTCTAAACACAATTAAAACATCTGGAACCTTGGATATAAATGCTCGCCTGCTTTTATTCCCTAGTCTTAAAAGCCTCCAAATTCCATGTTGAACTTTTCGATTAATGAAACAGTCGAATACTTTCAGTGAGCAATGACGAAGGGAGGGAAGGAATTATCGTGCAGGGCAGCTGGATTTTCCATAAATGTATTCCCTATGAGCTGCGACTGGATTGTCCTGTAACTATCCGAAGCGTCCTCTGTGTTTCTGTGACATTTTGGAGTCGTGAGTGTTTGAGGCGGCTGTGATTTAAATGCTGTTATTTGTTTTTCTTTAAAGCAGCAGCAGAGTTACAGGGCACTGAACCAGAAAATGACATTTTAAAGTCATCTGTAGCTTCTGCAGAGACTTGTGCCCTTTCCTCAGCAGGGTAAATATTAACACCATCAACGCCTTCTTCTTTGAAAAGACAACACATTAGGCAAACTGAGGAAGGCGGCAGTGAGACTCTTCTTTTGTATGCTCCTCCGTGCAGGGGTTATTAAAACAGCTAAATTGCAATAGTGATATTATATTTCTTGGATATTTATTTAAAAGTTGGCTATGTGAAGCAAATGAGAGACTAAAAAATTATCATGTGAAAATACGAATTCCCAGGAACACCATTTTGAGCACCCACCGGTGGCTTTCACGGCATAAATCATTTTCATCATCTTGATGCTTGTTGACATTATTTTTATGAACAGATTGGGGGTTTTTTTCTCGATAAACTACTTGATGCTTTTGTCAGACATCATAACTAAATACATAACACTCATCTAGTTTCACAAGGGATAGTGGTGTACACTTTAAATCACAGTTTATCCATGTTTATCCACATCCACAGCTAAGGATAGTTTAGAATCACCAGTTAACCTGATGCATGTATTTGGCCTGTGGAAAGGCCACACAGGAAGCAGCTGAAGAGGTGGGAGTGCTAACCACCCAGGTACTGACTCACCTGTTCATGAATTGCACGCAACAATGTGGAAGGATGTTTCTTTCACCAAAGTTTGTGTCTGTCTGTTTTGCTTCCCTCATCCCCAACCGGCCACAGCAGACAGTCGCCCCATTTCTAAGCCTGTTTCCGTCCCGTTGAAAGGGAGCTTTTCCTTCCCACTGTCACCAAAGTGCTTGAGGGTCATGTGATTGTTGGTGTGGGTATTATTTCAGGGTCTTTATCTTACAATATAAAGTTCCTTGAGGCCACTGTTGTTGTGATTTGGCACTATGTAAATAAAGTAAAATTGAACTGAACTGAATGTCACCTTTTTCACAGTTCAACATTAATTTTCTCTTCTTGTAAGATGTAGGAAATTACACTAAGCTGGATTTTTAAGATTCATTATGTATAAATATTAAAATTATAACAAGCAAGCCAAGCTGAAGGCACAACCAATCTATAGGGAAATATCCATGTGTAGGCATTAAGACAAACTTTGAACTTCATGTGGCTGCTGGGCTACATGAAGTTCAAAGGGTTGTGCGCTCACATTTTGGCTTTGCAGGAGGAGGCAGGGCATCAGTATTGCATCTGTAACTACTGGTTAAAAATGATTCCACCAGAACAAGATGCCTGTCCATATTTTGCCATGTTTTGGCTTTGAACACATACAGCAGGAGAAAGCAGTGACATACTTATTGTTCGTCTTTACACTCTACATTCTCCCACACTTCACTGACCGGTACCACTTCTGTCTTTAACAACTAAGTGGCAAAAATGCTCAGCGGTGTCAAATGGAACAAAAGCTGCCTGAAAACAATGGTTCACAAGGAGAGGCAACTTCAGAAAAAGGCAGCGAGATGGACTCTTCCACAGACTGCAGTATTGAAAACACAACAGCTTCAGTTCAGGAATTTATTTAAAACGATGGAATTACTGACTTAGAGGCAGACATATAGGCAGCAAAAACTGGAATAAGTAAGTTACAGCCTGATTTCAAAATGAGAGTTAAACACTAAAAGCTGATTTGGAAATGGAACACAGGTGAGGAGGGTGGAAAAGTGGATCTGACATCTGGTTAGTGGGCTGGGAGTGGCAGAAGACATGGCTTAATAAAGTGAAGAAATTGCATTACTGAGAGATTCAGAGGCAACTGCAAGACTGGTTTGGACTGAATGCAGCATAACTCCTTTACAGTATTAATATGAATTCACTGGATAAACTCTGCATTTTAAGGCTGAAACTTTAACATTATTACCTTACAAAAACGGCGCAATACCTTTATTTTCAATCTCAATGTTCAGTGTGGCTTGTTTCTAAAAGCACAATTTCTGCTATTTGGGTTGTGAATGCCAGAAAGAAGATTCTGATCTCAAGAGACGATCCTGCTAAAATAAAAGGTCAAGTAGAAAGGAAAATAAATGAGTGTGGACGGTTGTTGCTGCCGTTATTTCTGCTGCACGTGTAACATGTGAAAGGTCTAATTTGACCAGCCTCGTGTGTACGTTCACATCTCTCTGGGAGACAAACGGGTCCTGACTCTTTTTTTGCCAGAGGTCACGATGCAGACACTTTCACAGATTTAGGGGAAAAAAAAGAAAAAAGCACAAATCCTCATTTTCTGTCTTAAAACACAATTTAGCACGGCACTTAGTGACAAAATCAAACCAATTCCTGCCAGGACATCCTGGTTGTCTTGACCTCACCATCGCCGTCTGCAGTCTGCCTGTCACATATAGTTGTTTTGCTGCCTCTCTGCCTCTTTGCTCGGCACTGATTTGCCCCATTAGACGAGCATATGTGTGGAATGTGCTGTCGATCCCAATCAGTTGATTTGGAGCTGGGCCTCATCTCCTCGGGGAGCTGCCTCCTCCTCCTCTTCTTTCCAAAAACAGCTGTGAAGTAACTAAATCAATTTTCTGCAGTTTAGTACTTCACACTTTTTGAGTATACAAGGCCATTTTGATTTTTAAGCTCTGACTTTAATTTACTTTTAATTTACTTTAATTACACTGATTTTCTTCTCTTTGTCACTATTTCTTTTTTCAGAGATTATTAAATGCTTAGGTCTTACTAAGACCAAAAAAGTGGACCACATCAGTCCAGCTCTGAGGTCCTTACACTGGCTGCCTGTCCGTCAGAGGATAGACTTTAAAGTTCTGATGCTGGCCTATAAAGCTCTGAATGGTTTAGGACCAAAATACATCAATGACCTCCTGACCCAGTATGAACCATCCAGATCCCTCAGGTCATCTGGATCCGGTCTTTTATCAGTTCCCAGAGTCAGAACCAGACACGGAGAAGCTGCATTCAGCTTTTATGCTCCTTATATCTGGAACAAACTCCCAGAAAGCTGAAACACTCAGTTTATCTAAATCCAGGTTGAAGACTCACCTGTTCTCAGCTGCATTTGAATAAAGCACCAAATCCACACTTTAAGCTTAAATTTCAAAACTTACATTTAACTACTGATTTTATCTACTGTTCTGATTTTATCTGTTTTGATCTTATATACTGTTGTTTGTTTGTTTGTTTGTTTGTTTGTTTGTTAATTAGTTAGTTAGTTTATTTGCTTGTTTTAATCAATTTTAAATCATGCTTTTTATTTGTTCTTGTTTCTAATGTCTCTGTAAAGCACTTTGAATAACCTTGTTGTTGAATTGTGCTATACAAATAAACTTGCCTTGCCTTGCCTTAAATGTGTGTCATCCTTTTTTTAATATAAAGAATTCAGTTTTTAGAAGGAGCATTTTAGTCCACCTCTTTGCAACTTAAGGAGTCCTAAAGGGCTCCTTAAGTATATAATTTGACCCAGTGAGGTGCAACATCCCTGATTTTGTGCAATCAAGAGCACTAAATCCAACTTCACACAATCTGTCTTTACACTGTAAGTGCTGCTTAAGTAGGTCTTAGGTGTGTCTCAATTTTGATACTTTGGTAAGTACGCATTCAAGCAGTATACTAGGGTAACAGTGAACTATTACATCATTTTGACAGGTTCATAAAACATGGTGAGCTGTGAACTAGCTTTACTGCAAAAAGTCGTACTTTTCAGGAACATTTGCAGCTTGCTGTGCCTCTGACCAACAATGAGAATAAATAAAACATTGCAGCACAAGCAGAAATCAAACAACACCACAACAGAGTGTGCAGAGTATGGAAACAAATCCAGCTAGCTGCTACAGTAGCTAGCACTGCCAACATCATGCTGCTGACAACTTTTTTATGACTTTGAGTAAACTATCCGGTTACACAGTAACAATGTTCAAACAGGCTGTCATTAAAACCACAGCCTTTGTCACTTAAATGGCTTAAAAGGCTCAAAGTGTGCCAAGAAAACATTCCTCTCTCTTCTCTGTCCGCCAGTCTGGACTGCTGACATGAGGCTTGTTGGATTCTTGGATTCATATGGTTGATGTGAGCCTACTGTTTGCAGCCTCAGCAGAAAGTGATGAGGGTACATTATTTTTCAGCTGTCCAGTTTTGTTAAACCTGTGTCCTCGGCAGCTTCACATTTGTGTTTCTCACTGACAGGACCAGAATCGAACACCTGAAAATCAAGGAGATTGCAAGCTTCAGAACTAATCACCACAGTCAAAGCTAACATACTTCATGTGTGAGACGAAGATTAATGGAAGTCCTGAGTTGTTTTCTGTGGAAGTTCTGCTACACAATTGGGCAATTGGATAATTGCGCAAGGATGTGTGTCTACTTCTTTACGACTGTCTTTTACATGTAAGACTTCTAACATTTGCTTCAATTTTCTTTCCTTTTAAAACGTTTAAATTTCCTATTTTCTGTGTCTCCAACATTATTTATTCAACTTTTTCCCCCTTACATCTTTATTTTCTTCTTGTCATCATCTGCTTTGTACTTGTTAGATAGATCTTAAAATTCAATTTTGTTTTATTTCAAAGCTAAAATACTCTTCAGCACACCAAGTAGTTTGAATGTTTTTATATTTAAATACTGGTAATTGTTGGGTTTTTCAGAAACGAAGCTGTGGAGATGCAGACTTGATTTCACTTTCTGATTTTTTAAGAGGTGAAAGGTTTCTGCCTTCACACTGAAGCAGTTTACTGTGTGAATGTCTAACTCGAGTTTCTGTGTGCAATTAGAGTGTGAGAAAGTGAGCAAGTACAGCATGTCAGTGGCCTCTTGACAAAGTTGCCATTGGCAGTGCGGCTCCTCATCATCTTCGCATCGGGATAAAATGAACCCATGAGACCGGTGCCCCCGAGTACCTCAGTAGACTTAATTTAACAGAGTTAAAATCAATTTCTCTGCCTTCTCTTGGGTCAAATTAACTATCTCCTCATATGAAGAAGCACCAATGACTTGACAGCTCGTCCAGATCCCAACTGTGTCCGTCTGTCTGTCAGCTGGCAAATGGCTTTTCATTTTTTGTCCAATCTCCGACTCTAACTTGGAGTGTGAGCTGCCCGCATGGTGAGCTTGGATCTGCCAAGAAACTGACTGGATGGTGATGCCACTCCTGCTTCTCCCCATATCCCAGTATGTTTTGGTTCACAGTAATTGCTTTATTTTGTTGAGGCGTGCAGCGAAGATGACACTGAGATGAAATCGAGTGTTTCACTTTGGAATAAGTGCAACACTGATGTAAGACAGTGCTGATTTAGGCTGAAGTTAGTGAGGTCACAGTTTTCTCTGGCAGATTGGACTTGTTTTCAGAACATTAAGCTCTCAATTTATGTAAAAATATTTTTGGATGGCTTGGTAAACAAGCTGTGAGTCTGGTGCATCGTCTTCATCTCATTTGACAAATATGATGAAACCTTTCAAACTAAAGTGGTGATCCTCTCATTGTTGGCTCTGGCCTAGATAGCTTCTTTGGCAAAGGCTTAAAATGGCCCATGGATTTGTAATTGAGCAGTTTGCCAGCCAACAGTCCTCCTCTTTAAATTGTTGTAAAACCTAAAAGGTAATGTTTGAAGAGACTGATGAAACATCTGAGTCAATAGCTTTGTGTCAATTGTCCACAAAGTGTGACGTCTCCTTTACTTTTTAGATCATACCGATCCTTTTGGCAATCTTTTTAAAAAAAATTAATTGTGTTAAAAGATACAGAAACACTTCAAAATCTAATCTAATTCAATTCTAAGCAAAATGCTTGTTCGCACATGACACCATCATGTCATCCAGACAGATGTTCTTTTTTTATTTTTTTATTATATCTTTATTTGGAATGGACAGGAAAAATCAATCAACATAGCAATATATGAATGACATGAAAATAAAAGAGTCCTTCCAGGTTTTTAGAGTTAAGTCCAGGAGGGCAAATGACAAACACAGTGATCGGCAGGTGCATATTATCCTCTAATGAAGAATTGCCTGATAAATAAAGTTCTACAAGGTTCACATGTTCTCCAGAAGGGGACTCATATTACATAAAGGTAGAACACATTATATGGAACTATAAACTATAAACTGGGGGGTTGCCTGTACTGCTGTCATGGAGAAGAAAAAAAGAAAGAAAGAAAAAAAAAGTAGAAAAATAAGTAAATAATAAATGAATTAACAATGGTCAGAAATTAGATAAGTAGGTTACAAAAGTACAAGTACCAGTCAGATCAAGTAAAGTCAGCTCTTGTGGGGGTAATGAATAGGATCCATTTGTTCCAAATTTAGTAGAATTTGACCTTTTGATTTCTTAACCGATATGTCGGTTTTTCCATCCTAAATATCTCTAAAGTGATCCCAAACCAGTCATCCAGGGTAGGCTGAACTGGACTTCACCATCTTCTTGTAATTGTTTTCTTAATCTGATCAGTAACTAATTACTGATTACTTCCTGAAAAAAAGTAATCCCGTTACTTCACTGATTACTTATTTTCAAAAGTAATAAGTTACTTAGTTACTTTTTAAAACATGATTTATCCCCTAAATAGGTGATAAAGCAATAGATCTTTCAGCCCAATTCTACTTTTTCTGCATAATCCATCATACAAAATGTAATCAAATGAAAAAGTCTATTTTTAAAACTAGTTTTAATCTTTTAACTTTATGCATCAAGCAAACATTAAATTATATGCACCATTCTCTGGCTGGAAGAAATTTGTTTAACATTTAAACCTATTTTCTGCATATTCCAGCATATAAAATAAAATAGTTTTTTGTGTTTACACTTACACTTTCAAATAGATGCACGTAAAACACAGCAGATAATACATAAAATCAAAGACTCAGCGGTCCTGTTGCTCTGTTTTCACCTGTATAGCAGGAGTGGGGCAGGCGGAGGTTTGCCCTGGTGCAGGTGTGCTGCAGCGGTCAGTGGAAGGCAGCGTATTTGGTGCTTGCTTGGACATTTAGGGTTTTTTTCACTGTAAAAAGAAGTTTTCTTCCCACGCAGTGAGCAGCGGACGCTAATGTTTTTGTCACTTTTTACAGAATCAAACTCAAAGTAAGGTCAGTACTTCCACGCTTTAAATGCTGCATGGTCATACTCTCTGCCGCAGTCGTTATATTATCCATTTTTGATCTTACACAGCTGTTGCCACGAACGTCGCACTCGCTTACGTCATTGTCATGAGACACTCTTGCAAAAAAGTCACAGTTTTAGTAACGCAGTAACGGAGCGTGCTTACGGGAAAGTAACAGTAATCTAATTACCCTTTTTGCAATAGTAATCCCTTACAGTGCAGGAAGGCCGAACGAAAATGAAAAAAAGACAAGTTACAAGTCTCTTTCCTGCTGCTGAGAGAGAGCCTATCTAGATATCAAGTCATCGTAAAAAAATCTAAGAAAAATCTAAGTTTCTCGCAAGCATTATTAAAACCAACTCTAGTAACCCCCGAACTCTTTTCTCAGTTATTGAATCGGTCTTGAATACCACCCCCGCTTTCCATATAGATAGCTCCATTGAAATGTGCGATAGATTCTTGCAGTTTTTTATTAATAAGATAGAAAGGCTTCGATCTACATCTATCCCATCCCTGTATAATGTCTCATTAACATATACCCCCTCAACTGCTTTTGACCAGTTTGAGGCTGTATGTCTTAACCAGGTAGAAGAGCTTTGCAATAGCATAAAGACATCATCCTGCCCCTCAGATGGAGTCCCAACCCATTTTCTAAAAAAGATTATTAAGGTAGTCGATCCTGACATTTTAACAATTTTTAATAGCAGTCTCAGCTCTGGAGTAGTACCAACTGGATACAAGCATGCTGTAGTGCAGCCAGTACTTAAAAAAACGAATCTTGATTCTTCTGTTCTTGCTAATTTTAGACCTGTCTCCAAGCTACCGTTTCTGTCAAAAATTCTAGAAAGGATTGTATTTGAGCAGCTACAATCCTTTCTAAACAGTCATAATATTTTTGAGAAGTTCCAGTCGGGCTTCAAAACCCACCACAGCACAGAAACTGCCCTCTTAAAAATACTTAGTGATATTTTATTAATCACTGACTCAGGAGACCCAGCCGTGCTCCTGCTCCTAGACTTAACTGCAGCCTTTGATACTGTTGACCACAGTATTCTGATCTCCCGTTTGGAGCAATGTGGTTTCAAAGGTATCCCCTTGGAATGGTTTAGGTCGTACCTCTCTAAGAGGACTTTTTCCGTGAGCCTTGATGATTTTATTTCTTCCCCAGCTCCTTTTACTTGTGGTGTCCCGCAGGGATCCGTATT